>NC_056740.1:222284601-222344601 GCF_019279795.1 Protopterus annectens
CTATTCTTGACGGAGTGGTGAGAGGCTTTGGACGTAATTTTATATTTTTATAAGATTGTAGACCCTCCCCCAAAATGCTTTGTGGATTACAAATAACTGGGATCCATATGAGCTACAACTTGGGCCCCATCATGCCGGCAGCAAGACTAAGTAGTCACTGGCCAGTGAACAGGGTAAAAAAAAAAAAAAAAAGAGAGCATTTCATGGTCTTTTTAGAATTGATCAAGGGGGTTGAGGGTGTTAGTACTGCTAAATGACACTGCATTTTCTCATGTTTGTATTGTTGTATTATAAATCTTCACTGTTAAATGAAATTGCATTTTGTTAGTGTTAGTATGGTTGCCTTCAAGAATTTTGCTGCTCAATGACATTGCATTTTCTCATATCTGTATTGCTGTATTATAAAACTGTTATTGCCTAATGATATTGCATTTTTTCTCCTGTGTTTGTATGCTGCATTATAAAGTTTTACTGCTCAGTGGCATTGCCTTCTTTGTACATGTTTGAATGTCAAGACCTGTTCTGTTGAGTTCTGGGGAAGAGGGTGATGTATGGTTTCATTGCATACATATCTCACCTTGCCTTATTGCTAACTGGTGCACTGTCGAAATAATGTTTGTGGATGTGCTACTGCTTTTTTAAACTAGATGTGTCACCTAGAAAAAAAATCTGTCGTTATTGCCACCTTGGTGTGTTGGGCCCAACAGGGGTGTCACCAAAGTCAGGTAGGAAGGAACCCATATCTTCAGTTGTGGGTGGGCTACAGTACTAATCCATTCACAGATTAAGCTGGCCCATAATTCTCATTTACTAATGCATCAAGACTACAATGCATTACACTACTGTTATCTAAACATTTATTATTGTTGTTGTTTTCCACTGAAAAAGGATGTTGAATGCATGGAGAGCCTTACTTGATGTTGCAGTGACGGGCAGACATGGAGGTTAAAAAGGCAAGGGGTTGGAATGTGCTATATAAAATTAGACAACGAACCAATGTATGGAAAGCAAATAACTACAGAGGGTAATAGAGTAGGAAGAGACCAAAAAGTTGTTTGAACTGTAGTTAGAAACTGCCTTCCCTTCCAAGGATTAATTATCAGAGTATAGGTAAGAGAAAAAGATAGGACCGTCCCAAGTGAAAAACCTTAGGCAGGTGGTTAACTCTGGAGATGTGACAGGAGAGAGAAATAACTGGGAACATTTTTTGGGAATGTAACGAGTTGGCAAATTTTTAAAAACTAAGCTACAGACAATGCAGTCAGTAATGTTGAGGGATCGAACGGTTGTAACCAAGGAAAGGATTCTTTTGGACATAAAAATCTGAATTCAGAGGCATATGAAGTTTAATGTCATCAGCTGACAAAAAAGCAATTACTATAAAAAAGAAATCAAAATCTATAAATGAAGTACTGAATATTGTAAAAAAAGATGATAAAAGAACTGGAGATGGAATCTTTAGAAAAAGGAAGGAACAAAATTGCATCCATGGATGGACTGGACAGTTCACCATGGTTACAAAGGACACTGTGTGTGTGTGTGTGTGTGTGTGTGTGTGTGTGTGTGTGTGTGTGTGTGTGTGTGTATGTATGTGTATATATATATATATATATATATATATATATATATATATATATATATGTGTATATGTGTGTGTGTATGTATGTGTGTATATATATATATATATATATATATATATATATATACACACATGTGTGTGTATATGTGTGTGTATGTATATATATATATATATATATATATATATATATATATATATATATATATATATATATATATACATATATATATATATATATATATATATATATATATATATATATATATATATATATATTCCATTCTGTATCTGGAGTCTGTCCCATTCTTTGTCCAAAAGTCTTTCCAGAGGATGAATATCTGTGCGAAGGATAACTTGTTTCTTCTCTAAAGCGGCTACCACCAGCTGACCTAAGGGGTCTTCTCTTTGATCTCTCCTGAGGTCACTGTTTCTCAAAGCTGGTAGCGATGAAGCCTGTAAAGTGACCTGTTTACAGTAAGCTTAGGGTATGCTTGCTGCGGTCAGACCCAACTTCTGGGCCCAACATTCAGTGTGTTTTATAGCAGGTTGCAATTGGACACACAGTTCTCGCCCTGGCTCTGGAATTTCCACCCAATCATCGTCTGGGTGTAAATCTCCCTGGGGTCTTCTGGACAGACAGTCAGCATCTCCATTTTCTTGTCCTGGGCGATTATATCAAACTGAAGTTATAGTTGCATAGAGCTGCCATTCATCTGTGGCCAGTAGCATCTAGCTTTGCAGTGGTTTGGATGTATGTCGGAGGATTGTTATCAGTCTGCACTTCAAATTTAGCCCCATAGAAATAGTCATGCAGCTTATCCACTACTGCCCACTTCAAGGCAAGGAATTCCAACTTGTCTGCAGCGTAGTTTCTTTCTGTGGGGAATAAACTCTTGACTGATAAGCCACAGTTCTCAACTTCTTGTCATACTCCAGGTAAAGGACTCCTCCTCCTAAGCCATCGCTGCTAGCATCCACATGTAGAGTGTATGGCTTTGTCGAGTCAGCATATGCCAGCACAGGGGTATGTGTGAGGCAGTACTCAAGCTGTTTAAACAACTCATTGCACTCAGGAGCCCAGCGACTCTGAGTTCTTTAGAACCTCTCAGTCCCTTAGTTTTTTTCACAAGGATATCTTCATCTGTTTTCTCATCATTTTGGAGCAAGTGGTTGAGGGGTCTTGCTATCTTTGAAAATCCTTCAAGAAACTTTCTATAGTAACTGCTGAACCCCAGGAAAGATTGCAGCTCTGTGATAGTTTTGGGTTTGGGCCAAGATGTCACCACTTCAGCTTTGCTGGGATCTGCGGATATTCCATTTGCAGTCACTACATGTCCCACATATGTCACTGAAGGTTGGAAGAATTTTGCATTTGTCCAATGGCAACTTCAGGCCCTCCTTATCAATCCTGTCCAATACCTTCATCTGTCTTTTTGTGCTCCTCTGGGGTCCTCCCAAAAACAATGATGTCGTCCAAGTAGACTAAGACTTCCAGGAGATGCAGGTCTCCAACTGTTCCTTTCCATGATTCTCTGGAAAGTTGCCAGTGTATTTGATAAACCTTGAGGTAGGCGATCAAACTCAAAAAATCCCAAAGGGTTAATGAAGGCAGTCTTATCTTTATCTTCTGGGTGTATAGGGATTTGATAGTATCCACTCCTTGGGTCTATCGCCACTGAACCACTTAACTTCCCACCAGGCAATTTAGAGCATCTTCCATCTGGGGGGGTTGTGTACTAGTCTGGCATGGTTCACTGATTTAGAGTACGATAGTCAATACACATGCGAATGGACCCATTCTTTTTCCTGGCAACGACAATGGGAGAATGCATATGGACTTCTTGATTCTCAAATTATCCCTGCGGCTTTCAGTTCTTACAAATGTTTTCTTAAGTCCTCTAGGTCTCCTGGAGCTACACTTCTGGAAGGTTCCCTGAAAGGCCGGTCTTTTTTACTCTTATTCTGTGTTCTGCACTTTTCACACAGCCCACATCTAGTTCACTAGTAGTAAAACAGTTTTTCTTTTTCATTACTAGCTCTTTAACTCTTAGCCACTCTGGGCAAGAGACCACCTCCTATATCGATATCTTCCAGCTTCAGCTTGTTGGCCCTACACTCATTCCTTAACACAGAAGCAGGTAATGTAGTGGCAGCCCAAACCTTTCCCAAATGCACTTCTGAATGCAGGACAGTGAGAGTACTTCCTTTATTCTTTAACCCCAAAGGCTAAATGTCTAAGGATGCTTCAACTTGTCCACAGGCCAAATTTCTGAGACTAGTTCCAGCCCTGGTGGCAAGTCACTTTCTGGATCCATTTCCATCATGAGATGAGAGGAAACTGCTTTTCCACACATCCTCCCTTTGGCTGTCAAGCAGGTGACCTGACCAGGATGAATTAGATGCTCTTTCCCAGACAGGGTCAACACATCATCAATTTCATCTTTCTTACTATCCTCTCTTTGAAAGGCACAGAAAACTGATCTGAGGAGAGGATGTAGTGTTGGGTGTTCCTGGAGAGGATGTAGTGTTGGGTGTTCCTGGGTCAACTGAGGCATTAGCGTTCTTCTGACGAGATCAGTACTTGTCCCCACTGAAATAGATGCTGAATAATTTCCTTTTTGCCAGGGGTACAAAACGGCGTGCGTTTCAAAAACTTCTGTTGACCCAACAACTGAAATGGAAAATTAACTTGAGTGAGACATTCCTATCATAAGGGAACTTCATGTCACTTAGCCCCCCAGATCTCCAAATCCTCTAACTTTTCAAGTGGCAAATGCTTTAAGTATTTTTGGTAGAAGTCTCTGTACAGAATGGTGATCTGTGCACCGGTATCCAGCAGTGCTTTACTATACACGCCTTCTCTTTTTACTGACATGACAGGTGACGGTCCCAGTAGGCCATTGGGTAGTTTCTGTTTCCGGTGCTGTTCAGCTGTATGGCAGTCAGCATGTGGTTGATGTACCACCAGCTAACCTCGTCATTTTAACGGATAAGACACTTGCTTAATAATGCTTTGCGGTCTCAGATGCTGAAATGGCTTCCCAATTTGGTTGTTCACCTCAGATGAGCTAGACGTGTGCGTAGTAGGTAGTTTCTCTCCCGTATTACAAGGGTTTGTGTGGAAAAGAGAACCAGGATGCTGTCTCTTGATAGATTTTTATGGAGCTCTTTGTAACTGGGCACTCAAGCTGGCTCCTTCACTGAGGCCTTTTGAAGTTTCCCCGCATTGCAGTAGCCAATAATAGTTCATTCACTTTTTCAAGTTCTGTGCATTAGGACACTGTCGCTTTATATGCCCTGCATCCCCACAGCGAAAACAAAACCCAGTAGGAACTCTGAACATTGTCTTATTCAGTTCTTCCCAGAGTCGTTTCATGGAGGTTCTAGCTAATGTATTTCTCCCTTCAGCTAAAGTTACCACGGCTTTCTGCAACTGCACGGCTATAGGCTTCTGCTCATGTTCACTCACTGTTTTTGTTGCTGTTGAACATGTAGATTTGGCTTCCCTCAGGGCTTCCTCTTCCTTCACCTCTTTAACCAACTGAGAATAAGTTAGTCTCTTCACTATTTCTCATCCTCATTTTCCACACAATGGGGTCAATAACTTGAGCTCCCTGTAAAATTTGTCCTATCCGTACTTGGTCAGCTACTTTCGGATCCACCCCCTTCTTTAGGATGATCTGGTGGAGCATTTTATCTCCTCACTTAATGTAATCGGATAATTTCTCAACTTCTTGGTATGTATGTTCACACTGATACAGTAGGTCAGCAGCCCTCTTGCTCCTTCCAAACACGTCCTGCAGTACTCTTAAATAGTCCTTGGCCATGCAATCTTGCTTTACCCATCCTTGAGTTGCGTATGATATCTGCAGCTAATCCCTTTAGACTTTCAGCTATCAGCTGCTGCTTCTGAGATTCTGGGATATCCCACTCCTCTAGGGATTGTGAAGCCTGATCCATCCAGGATTCAAAATCTTCCTCTCCCTGAGGTGTGGGTTGTTTGCCAGAAAAGAAACACAATTTGCGGTAGCCAAACCCAGTGAATGGCTGTGTAGGCTTTAATCATTTTTCTACAATACTTCCCAAAGCATTCAAAACTACAGGCTGTATAGTTTTTATGGGCAGTTAAGCTACAGCTTCAGGTTTTAAGGTTCTGACCTACTTGGATAGCTTCCACAGGTATTTTCTCTGTTGCTGAGGTAGTGCACTTCTCAGGGATTACCACAAGGACTGCACTCTCATCTGAAATTTGTACACTCGAAGGTATGTGCTCATACACTAAATTTTTCCATTCTAATAGGGCCATTGTGCTCTGCTCAGTGGGGTCCATAGTGCTGTCTAATAGAAATCCACGCCCTACAACTGGTAAGGATCCTGTGACTTGATGTATTTGCTTATCCGTCCATGTGACCCCTAGCAACACCAGAACTAAGCAGTGCTCTGACTGAGCATTGTGCTGTTTGCACCACTAAGCTGCTACTTCTGGGTTCATGTTTCTGCTAGATTTGCTTTCCACACATACAGGAGAATAGGGTGGAGTCCAAGGCAGGACACGCAATCACGGACGAGCAGGTGTAGCTGAAGAGATATGGGTTCATTCCTACCTGACTCTGGTGACACTCCTATTAGGCCCAACACAGCAAAGTAGCAAGAATGACAGATTTTTTTTCTAGGTGACTCGTTTAAAAAAGCAGTAGCACATCAGAAAGAAATTATTTGGACAGTGCACCAGTTAGCAATAAGGCAAGGTGAGATATGCATGTAATGAAACCATACATCCACCCTCGTCCCCAGAATTCAACAGAAAAGGTCTTTGACATTCAAACGTGCACAAAGAAGGCAATATCCGTGAGCAGTAAAGCTTTATAATGCAGCAATACAAACACAGGAGAAAAAAATGCAAGGTCATTAGGCAATAAAAGTTGTAATACAGCAATACAGATATGAGAAAATGCAATGTCATTGAGCAGCAAAAGTCTTTAAGGCAACAGTACTAACACGAGCAAAATGCAATGTCATTGAACAATGAAGGTTTATAATACAATACAAACATGAGAAAATGCGATGTCATTGAGCAGTATTAACACCCTCAACTCCCTTGATCAGCTCTAAAAAGACCAACTATGAAACACACTGTTCTACTCTGTTCACTAGCCAGTGACTGCTTACAGTCTTGCTGCCGGCATGATGGGGCCCAAGTTGTAGCTCGTATGGATCCCAGTATTTTGTAATCCACAAAGCATTTGGGGGAGGGGGTCCACAATCTTATAAAAAAAATAAAATGAAGGTCAAAGCCTCTCACCACTCCATCTAGAATATCCTAGTGACCAGGCACCGTGGTTCCTCTGAGAAAATATCCTAGTGACCAGGCACCGTGGTTCCTCTTATGAGAAAAGTAGAACAATCACCTGCCAGAACTCTGGTAATCCTTTATGGCTTCTCTGTATTGGGGTCAAAGGAGCTCCTTTCTTGCTGAATCATATGCAGGCAAGGAACTACTAGTTTCAGACGTATTCCACAAAATACCATCCTGCAGGATGTCAGCATAATCTGCACCAAACACACCAGATAAACTGTTTAAACCAAAAAACGATCTGGAACACAATAAGAGAAGGCTCAAACTATAAAAGTAATATTGCCACACAAGTGAAATTAGCGCTTTCGGCAGGTAAAATAACCCACCTTCCTCAGATTACACAGCTGGACATGAAAAACTCATTTATACGTTAATGCATAAAATATGCCCAATTGCCTTGAAGTGCATTATTCAAACAATTAGGTTGCCATAGCGACCTTAAAGTAAGATCGCTACCTGCATGATTTTACTTGCACTGCTGTCAGCTTTAAAAATACATACATATAAAAACACCAAATATTAAAACATGAATGCGTATCTTGCTTATTGCTAAACAATTAACCAAGATCTCTTCCTTTGCATTACGGCAGGCTATTTACGTATTTACAAATACGGAAATTAATGCAAAAGGTGGATAATCACTTAAAAGTAAAAAACCATATGCATAGCTCTACACTTTATCAACCACAAAGGTTTCTAAAGTGTAAAATATCCATTATACATTATATTGTAAATAGTACTGTTGTAATGGCACTTATTATTTAAAAACTGATGGTATTATACATACATTTGTACCTAAATAAATCCGAAAATTGTGTCAAAGGGTCACCCTATTACTGAACAGTTCTTACTCTTACTACTAAAACAATGTTAATATGACACATGAATATACCCTTAAATAAATAAAACATTAGATGTTAGTTCCCATATTCAAAAAGGCCTAAATTTCATGTTAAAGCCCCCAATTTCATTCCTCTATTAATATGAAAACCAAAACATTATATTCACAATCATGACATGTATTGTATTATATCTACCTATTATAGGCTAACCACTTCAAAACACATTTAATAGAGAGAGCCTCATTAATACCTGGTATAACTTGTGCCCTAGTACGAATTTGCCAACATAATTCGTCAATCTCCAGGCGAACTTGCCAAGGTCCCCCTCTAATGTCTTGTTTTCTTTGCTGCAAGATAACAAACTTAAAGGAATGTCCACTATTTTCAACTACATGCCGAGCTAGAGCATTATTCTGATCCTGTTTGAAAACCGCATTTATATGCTCATAAATTCTAATTTTTAATTTTTAATTAATTATGTTGGCAAATTCGTACTAGGGCACAAGTTATACCAGGTATTAATGATAATATGATTGTGAATATAATGTTTTGGTTTTCATATTAATAGAGGAATGAAATTGGGGGCTTTAACATGAAATTTAGGCCTTTTTGAATATGGGAACTAACATCTAATGTTTTATTTATTTAAGGGTATATTCATGTGTCATATTAACATTGTTTTAGTAGTAAGAGTAAGAACTGTTCAGTAATAGGGTGACCCTTTGACACAATTTTCGGATTTATTTAGGTACAAATGTATGTATAATACCATCAGTTTTTAAATAATAAGTGCCATTACAACAGTACTATTTACAATATAATGTATAATGGATATTTTACACTTTAGAAACCTTTGTGGTTGATAAAGTGTAGAGCTATGCATATGGTTTTTTACTTTTTAAGTGATTATCCACCTTTTGCATTAATTTCCGTATTTGTAAATACGTAAATAGCCTGCCGTAATGCAAAGGAAGAGATCTTGGTTAATTGTTTAGCAATAAGCAAGATACGCATTCATGTTTTAATATTTGGTGTTTTTATATGTATGTATTTTTAAAGCTGACAGCAGTGCAAGTAAAATCATGCAGGTAGCGATCTTACTTTAAGGTCGCTATGGCAACCTAATTGTTTGAATAATGCACTTCAAGGCAATTGGGCATATTTTATGCATTAACGTATAAATGAGTTTTTCATGTCCAGCTGTGTAATCTGAGGAAGGTGGGTTATTTTACCTGCCGAAAGCGCTAATTTCACTTGTGTGGCAATATTAAATTACTTTTATAGTTTGAGCCTTCTCTTATTGTGTTCCAGATCGTTTTTTGGTTTAAACAGGATGTCAGCATAAGACAGACACCATCTGCCACTTCACTTCCCTGTCCCCAAAGCACTAGAAAGCAAGTCCAGTCAAGGCCCTTTTTCCCTTCCGCTCCCTGTTTGTCTTCCCTCCTTCAGCTAGTGTTCCAGTCTCCTCTTTCACTTTTGAAATTCTTTTATATTCCTTGTGGTGTAATGAAAAACTAGTCTATTACCTCTACAATGAAATACAGTGCTGTAGAGGTTTGTGAGTTATGGTAAGTCATCAGTCTCCCTAACCAAGTAATGGCAAAATGGCAGCAAATACTAATTGCACATTTCTACTTAAAATTATCTGAATGGTAGATTGTGCAATTTGCAGCACAAGGACAGAGTAGTTAGCCGATTTTTGTTCTTGAATGATGTTTAGTATTTAGCCATTTTAAAGGTTAGAAACTGGCTGTTGGGATTCCATATGACCAAAGGCAGCAGAGTTTTAATGATAAATTTTAGCTAATGTTGAATGTTTTCTGTTTGGGATTTGGATGATTCCCCCTTTCTGTACTGGCATTTCTAGCTGCTTCACTTATTCCAGAGACTTTGCATGTAAATGATCCTTAAGTGTACATATGCATGACCTACAGTGGATTTGTCCCACCTAGGTTGGTTTGGACTAGTGACCCTTGCTTATTTGAATACTCCACAGACCCTGGGGCCCTGACCTAGATAAAGTAAATATTGGCTGTCATTAATGGACTTCAGTTAAAAATTGTTGTACAAAGGTTGTTTGCAGAGCTTTTGTAGTTTATGTACAGAAGTGTTAATCATAGATGGGGGGGGGGGCACTGAGCAACTTTATTTGAAGCTGCATGTCCATGGGCCCCCAAAAAAGAGTAGAGGAAGAAATCATGCATATTTTCTGTCCACTTAAGTGAGACAATACTTGGTGAACGTGACACTGTGCATAACTGCATACAATGTGTTAAATTGCATATGCTTAAGTATTCAAAACTAAAATGAAGCTGTCAAAGTGTACTATTAGGGGCAATAACAAAAGGTGTTTGTCTCACCACCCCCCAAAGTCTGGCAAAAGATTTTAATATGGAAATACATCAGTGTAATTATATTCAGCCCCACCAGAAGAAGAGGATAGGATCGGGGATGATTATCTGTCAGTGTTAAAGTAGTCGTTTATTTATAATTAGTTTCTCTAGAAAATGAATCCAGAAGCACACGAGTGAACCCAAACAAAGTGGCAGTCAAAAACCAAGTTAAGGGGAGTTAAAATCTGGAAATTTAGTAGTACATAAATGCTTTCTCAGTTGTAAAAATACTGCTGCTTCAGATTTCATTAAATTTCCAGAATACTTTTTGTAGCCCTGTGTGCCCCCCCCCCCCCAAACTAGGATTAAAACCTAAAATTTTGGGATTGCTTTCTCTCATTTTACCTGGTGCCATAAATTTATTTTCATACCACTGAGAGAATGGGACTAACTGATAAATGCCCAATTCCTTCCTTTTTGTCATAATTTAAGTACTATTTTAGTTGTAATGAATACAAGACTTAGTATAACAAATGTCACTGAAGGAAAGTTTAGCTCACACACACACATGTACACACGCAATTAAAGGATTTGTAAAATTAAGGAATAAGTCTGAGTTAAGTCACTCTAAGGAAAGTAGGAAAAGATCTTGCATGAGATCCCAATTTGTTTTACCAAAAGGGAGTTTTGCCAGTACCAAAGGGCTCTGGCTAAGTTTGCAGATGACTGCAGGGTAAGAGCAGTCATTGAATCTCCGTATGAACTGGCCAGCCTATTCCACCTTCTTTAGCCCAGTCATTGACTGCAATGCTTCCTTTAGCATGCATCTGTCCAGACACCTGCAACAAATGGAATGCTCACTGAGATGCTTTACTAAAAGGATACAAGGCCTAAGCAACATGTCCGACGTGGACCAACTCCCAAGCCCTGTCCACTGTACTGTGTATCCTACAGACTGCTAAGAGGTGACCTATGTCTGGCATGTAAGGCATCTTTTGACCCATTACTTATGGATTTACTGTAAATCAACAAGTCAAATGGCATCGGGGAATATTCTGTTTAGGAATCTAAACCTCTTCTGCAACATCAGTAGAATGTTCAGGTATGTTTTACAGAGGATACTACTGCTGTGGAACAGACTCCCCATCCACATAAAACAATGCTTTTATCCCTGTCCATTTTCAAGCATAATTTTCATCTATGAATGGGATACAGAATGTTTAGTCTAGGACTACTCCCTGTACTAATAAAGGACAGATGCAGCTCATAAATTTTATTTTATTTTATTTTATTTATTTTACATTTGTTAACCGGGCTAGTCTGACTGGATATATTTCCATTTTCAGCAGAGGCCCGAGGAGAAAAGCTCCACATAGACATAGTAACTGTTTCATAAGATACAATTATACTGTGTCAGGAAAATATTATACAAAAAATCAAACTTACTATAGACAGAATAAACAGTTATACAATAGTATACTCATCGTTCTTGGAAGCAGAAAACAGACATAACTTTTATAGCATAAGTCAAACATCATAAAAAAAATAGATAAGGGTATTTAAAAACAACTATGAAAATAGATTAGAATAGATTAGATTAGATTAGATAGTTTCTTGAAACCTACAGTAAACTAAGAAATATAATCAGGAAGGAGAAGGAAAGAGGAGGGGTAAGTAATAGAATAGGGAGGAAGTAAAAACAGAGGGTGGGAGAGATCCCTGAAGATGAAGGGGTAGAGGGGGTAGTCAAATACATAGGTTCAGTCTGGGTTGAGGCAGGGGCAAAGCCAGTGTTTTGTAAGGTAGAGTCTAAGTTTTTGTTTGAAAAGGACAGGAGATGCAATAGAAGTCAGTTCAGTGGGCAATAGGTTCCAGTGTTTACCAATAGAGTTAGAGAACAGGGAGTCACCTGCAAGGTTATTGGATTTGGTAGCCGTAACTAGGAGTTTTTTTAGAGGAGCGAAGTGAGTTCAGGTTAGAATAAGGGGTGAGGAGGTTAGAAAAAGAAGGAGTGTAGTTTGGTTGATAAAAGATCTGTGGATTATGGGAAGTTGAGATAGAAGCAACATGTTTTGTAATTCAAGCCAGTGCAGTTGTTGTAGGTTCAGGCAGTGGTGAGTTCTGAATTGATTCCCAGTAACAAATCTTGCTATACTATTGCACGTAGTGGTTAATTTAGAGAGATTGGTTTTCTTTAGGTTTGTGTAAATTGGTGAGGCATAGAGAAGAGTGGAAATGAGATGAGAGTGTGCCATAGTAGCTTTGGCTGCTGGGGATAAGAATGTTTTAATCCTATAGAGGGAGCCCAGCTTTCTGTGTACAGTTTTATAGTATTGTTTATGTGATAATCAAAGGTCAGATTGTTGTCAATCATTACGCCTAGCAGTTTAGTAGAAGTGTCAGGTGATATGAGAGTATTATTGATAGAAGAGATAGAGAAGTCCAGAGGGGGGGATCTGGTAGTGGGTTTGAAAAGGAGGAGTTTTGTTTTTTTGGCATTAAGAAGTAGGCAGCGTTTTAAAAACCATGCTTCAACCGAATGGAATACCTTTGAGTAATAGTTTGGAGCTCTGGGACGGTTTTGCAGAGCAGATGAGTGTGGAGTCATCTGCATATTGTATGCATGTGGCTTGGGGAATAGCTACTTGTAAGTCATTTATGAATAGGGAGAAAAGAAGGGGTCCAAGAATTGAGCCTTGTGGTACACCGAGCGAGATCGGGAGAAGAGAGGAAAGTTCATTCTCCCAGAGGACAGCTTGTTTCCTGTTGAAAAGATAGGAGGAAAACCACTGGATGGTATTTGGTTCCATAGCAAGTGATTCCAAGATTTTTAGGAGGAGAGGGTGATTGACCATGTCAAAAGCTTTTGATAGGTCAATGAACAGTGCTGAAGATAGGGTATTATTATTGCGGTTTTGTTAATGAAATCAGTGAAGGAAAGGAGAGCAGTAGTAGTACTATGAAAAGGTCTAAAACCATGTTGACAATGTGATAGTATATTGTGTTTAGTTAAGTGGGACATTAATTGGTGGTGAACGATTTTTCCATGATTTTTGCTAGTGGAGAGAGGAGGGCAATGGGTCTATAATTAGAGTATTCTGTAGAGTTTCCTCCCTTATGTAAGGGTATAATATGTGAGATTTTCCAGATATCAGGATGCTTCCTTCTTTAATGGTTCTGTTAATGAGAATAGAAATGGGATAAGCTATTTCGGTGGCTGCTTTTTGAAGAAATTCAGATGGAAGTTGGTCAGCTGATGGAGTACATGGCTTAAGCTTTTGAATACATTTTAGGATGAAGGTGGTAGAGATGGGCTGTATAATAAAGCTTGGTAAGCTAGTAGAGGCAAGTTGAGGAACATTAGAGTTGTCTGAAGAGAGGTGAGAGGCTAGTGAGTTGATAGTATCAATGAAAAAGGAGTTGAAAGCATTGGCAGTTTCAAGGGAAGAAATTTTTTGTGATCCCAAGGGGGAGGGAGTGGAAGTTTGTCCAGGGTGAAGAAGTTTGTTCAATGTTGCCCAGAATTTTTGGGGATTGTTATGATTAGATTGCTGTAGGTTACAATAGTAGTGTTTTTTATCAGACAGAATAGCTTTTTTGGTAATGTTTCTTAGGTGTCTAAAGGTTTGATGATCTGAGGGTAGTTTACTTGTTCTCCATTTAAGCCAGAGTTTGTTTCTGAGTAATACTTTCTGTCTTGTGTCTTTAGACAGCCAGGGGGCTGGTTTAGATTTTATTCTGATAGTTCGTTGGAGCATGGCAATCTAAGATTGTTAAGAATTTGTTATTAAAGTATTGAACTGCTTCATTAAGGGAAGAGTTTTTAGTGGATTCCAGTCGCACGCATTTAGCTCAGATTTAAATAGAGTAAGGTTAAAATATTTCTTGCTACGTATGGTCCTAATTGAAGGGGTATTTGTAGTGATATACTTTTGCCTTATGATATAGGTTAAGTTATGGTCACTGATATCATCAGGCAGGGTCCCTGCTAGGTAATTAAGTTGGGGTTTGTTTACCAGGATCCAATCAAGTATACTTTCTTTGTTGTTAGGTTTATTAGTTCTAGTAGGGGTGTTTATAGTTTGTGTAAAGCCATGGAGATTAATATGGGAGGCTGGGTTGTTAGAATTTACAGAGGACCAATCAAGGTTAAAGTCTCCAAGTATTATAGTTTCTTGTGGGTAGTTAGTTGAAGCCCAACTAAGAATACTTTCTATGTTATTGGAGTTATTGCCAGGTGGAAGGTAGGTACAGATAATGTAGATGGCTTTATTAGGGTTAAGTTGCAGTTTAGTTAAAAGGAGTTCAGTGTTGGTGTTTTCCGGGGGGTCATAGGGAATTGTGGATATATTAAGTTCGGTTTTAAAAATGAGAGCTACTCCTCCTCCTTTACGAGTATTGCGGTCTAATCTTAAGATGTTGTAACCAGGGGGAATGATTTCAGTATCCTTAGTGTGGGGTTTTAACCAGGTTTCTGTTAAACAGAGGATGTCAAAGAGTGACATTGCAGAAGAGAGTGAAGTTGAGTAATTTTGTTACTGACACTTGAATATTTAGGTGTCCTAAGAGTAAAGTGTTAGATTTAGAGATTGGTAGTGGAAGGGGTGAGTTAGAAATTATTGTGGTGTCTTTGGTAGAGATCTTTGAGGGACCAGGGTTTGGGTGTATATCACCATCTGTCAGGGTAGTAGACTTGTGTACTGAGTGTGGTTTAACAGTTAGGTTAAGTTTATCTTTTTGTTTCCTTGACATAGGATTATTGCATTTGGAGTGGGATAGTCTATGATATTTCGCTAGAAGATAGCAGGAGGTAGATGTAATATTAGAGTGAGTACGGTTTAGAGATAGGAGTTCAGAGGTAGTTTGTTTGGAAGAGGGTGTAAGGTGGTAATTAAGTTTTATTTCATAGGAAGTCAAAAGGTAAGGTAGTGTGAGTACTAGATATAAATATCAGGGCTGCTAGTTTAGTTAAGATGTTTTTTGTTATAAAGGTTTTGGAAGTAGAAGTGGTAGTTGTTAGAGACATGGTTAGAGGAGGATGGGAAGAGTTAATAGTGCTAAAGGGTGGGGTAGGTATATTTATAGGAAGAGGAGGCTAGGAGGTAAGTGTTATAGGATAAGTCTGGGTAGTAGAGGGAAGTGAGATATGAAGGCTGGGGAGGGATTAGGAAATAATTCTGAAGGAAGAGTCACCACTAGGGAAGTAGTACTTGATAGGTGAGTTAGGAAGGGGGTGTGGACTGTGAGGTATAAGAGTAGGAGTGGGGTGGGTGGGATAAGGGGTAGGGAGGGAGAGCGGGCAGAAACAGACAGAGGAGAGGGAGCGAGGCAATCAGTCCAGCTAAGGAGCTGAGAGACCAGTTAGTTTGTAAGGAGAGAATATAGTGGAAATATAAGAGTAGGGAGTGAGACAGAAATGTAATGGGAAGTAACTTGTAAAGCAGGGGAAAGAGCAGAGAGAAACAGGCTTCACATTAGAGGTAAGGGGTAGAGGTAAGACTAGAGATGAGATAGAGGTAGAGGCTGTCCTGAGGGGAACAGAGGAAGGTACAAGAACAGTGCTAGGAGCTGTAGACAAGCAACAACAAGCTGTAAGAAAGTAGTCACTGGGAAATTAAGTATGCAGGAAGAAAGAGAGAAACCAGATAAAGTCACACAGGGTAATACAGAAAGTAAAAGGGAGAAATAGAAGAGCTAATCACAATGACCTGAGAGGAAGGAAAAGTAGCAGAGAGAGCTGGCAGATAGAAGGGTAGAGTTAGGCAGTATAAGGAGGAGAGGGTCACTGAGCACTACAAAAATGAAAAGGAATAGGAGTGAGCTAGTGAGAATAGGAAGAGTAAGGGAGGCAATATACCAGTACTGTAAGTTTAGTTGTGGTCAGTGGGATACCTAGCGGGGGGGGGGGGGTGGCTGCTGCTGGCAGGCTTAGCTGGGAGCAAACGAAACTGCACCGGGTAAAAATAGGTCAAAACTACCAACAAAATTATGTAGACATACTCCTTTTGAATCTTGAGGAGGTGGGTTTGCGGAGGAGTGCAAGGGTCCAGAGACTTTTAAGGTAGTTGGTAATAGGTACCCTCGTAGAGTAGAGTAGGTTTCACAGCCGGGAAAAATAGACACTGGGTGAAGCAGGAGAATTAGTCCTTTGAATCTTGAGGAGGTGGGTTTGCGGAGGAGTGCAAGGGTCCAGAGACTTTTAAGGTAGTTGGTAATAGGTACCCTCGTAGAGTAGAGTAGGTTTCACAGCCGGGAAAAATAGACACTGGGTGAAGCAGGAGAATTAGTCCTTTTGAATCTTGAGGAGGTGGGTTTGCGGAGGAGTGCAAGGGTCCAGAGACTTTTAAGGTAGTTGGTAATAGGTACCCTCGTAGAGTAGAGTAGGTTTCACAGCCGGGAAAAATAGACACTGGGTGAAGCAGGAGAATTAGTCCTTTTGAATCTTGAGGAGGTGGGTTTGTGGAGGAGTGCAAGGGTCCAGAGACTTTTAAGGTAGTTGGTAATAGGTACCCTCGTGAGAGTAGAGTAGGTTTCACAGCCGGGAAAAATAGACACTGGGTGAAGCAGGAGAATTAGTCCTTTTGAATCTTGAGGAGGTGGGTTTGCGGAGGAGTGCAAGGGTCCAGAGACTTTTAAGGTAGTTGGTAATAGGTACCCTCGTAGAGTAGAGTAGGTTTCACAGCCAGGAAAAATAGACACTGGGTGAAGCGGGAGAATTAGTCCTTTTGAATCTTGAGGAGGTGGGTTTGCGGAGGAGTGCAAGGGTCCAGAGACTTTTAAGGTAGTTGGTAATAGGTACCCTCGTAGAGTAGAGTAGGTTTCACAGCCGGGAAAAATAGACACTGGGTGAAGCAGGAGAATTAGTCCTTTTGAATCTTGAGGAGGTGGGTTTGCGGAGGAGTGCAAGGGTCCAGAGACTTTTAAGGTAGTTGGTAATAGGTACCCTCGTAGAGTAGAGTAGGTTTCACAGCCAGGAAAAATAGACACTGGGTGAAGCGGGAGAATTAGTCCTTTTGAATCTTGAGGAGGTGGGTTTGCGGAGGAGTGCAAGGGTCCAGAGACTTTTAAGGTAGTTGGTAATAGGTACCCTCGTAGAGTAGAGTAGGTTTCACAGCCGGGAAAAATAGACACTGGGTGAAGCAGGAGAATTAGCTATTTGCAGCTAGGAGCACACAGTTACAGTCGCACAGCAGCAGCGAGGTGATAAATGCTTTATCCCATGCATGGGTCGCCTCAAATTATCTATATGTTATGATCCCATTTATTCTCATTAGGGGTAATGTAGAATTATTAACCATGAAGTGGGTTAAGGCCATTTATAATGAAATGGGATAGGTTATTTTGAGCACAAAAAGGGAAACTGACCAGGCTTAAAATGTCCCACAAGGACAGTTAGCCTTGTACTTGCCTACAAACCTATGAGAGGGCAGGTAATGTGTATTGATATTTGTATTAATCTGTGTATTTACAGTATATTCTAATATGATTATGCTTTTCACCCATGTATATCTATTTTCGGTACTTAATTATAGCAACCAGATTTTGAAGGCACCCTAAGTAGTGAAGTTCTACCGATTTTAGTATTCATGTTACAGTGAAATGGGGTGTGTGAACAGCAAAATACTTTTTTATATCACTTAGCTTCTGAAACGGGACCAAGAATAATGGAAAAATTCCTCTTCCTGGGTAGCGTCCTTTACCGCCGTGAGTGAAGTGTTTTGCTTATGAACGTTCTTGGACTTATTGTACTTAACTATGACTTACTTTTGCTAGGTAACAGAGTTTCATTTACAGTGCTGCTAGTTCATGTGTAATTTAAGGTTATGGTTGCATACTGTAAGAGTAGGAAGACTGGACATTAGCAGATGGTGTAGACCGGAAGTTAATAGATGTTGACAACAGTCTGAACATGAGAACAGGCCAGAGTTCCGTATTACAATAGTAAATGTACAATTATGGCATATACTTACTTGTATGCATTTTATTTGGAGTGCTGTTTCAGCGTGTATGTCATACCAACATCTTTTTCTGCTACAGTGCAGTGGGCTGCCTAGCCTTTTAATGTCATATACATGAGTAATATCACCACGACAAGCAAGAGTACTTGGTTTACAGGTAGTGTGACAAATGCATGTTGTTATGTACTGACAGTAACAGTCTATGATGACTTCCGCGGTGGTACAGCGGTAACGTTACCTCACAGCAGGAGGTTCTCCCATTTGATTCTCCGCTTGGCTTGGGAGTGCCTTCTGTGTGGAATCTGCATGTCCTCCCCGCCGTTGGGTAGCATTCGAAAGACATGCATGCATAAATGGGAGTGCCTTCGTTGAAGGTTGGGCGTCGAGCTGGCACCTTGGCGTTTTGTAAAAAAAATCTACTGCCAATGATTAGCGGACCAGAGTTCTGCTGTGGCGATCCCTTACCGGGAAAAAGCCAAAAGACAAACAACAGTCGATGATGACTCTGAAACCACAGAATTTGCAAGGAATACATTACATATATGAAGCAGAAATCCAGAGACTTGAGAGGTTTCAGTGTGGTAAAGTGCATTCAAGCCCCTGGACACCCACATATTTTCAAAAAAGGACAGGAAATATGGAGTCCCAGAAACAGAAGTCATTCATCTGTTGGGCTCTGCTGTTTCCAAATGATTCACGTTTGTGAAAACTTTCCCACAAACTAGGGACAGAATTTAAACATTGCTCTTCGAAACTGTAGAAACTGTAGAAGTTGCTACTTGCGTATTATCGACTGATTTGCAGTCTGGTTGCGATAATACACAAGTACCCTGTTTTCTGTTCTTGTATTTGTAGAGCTTGCCTCTGCTGAAAACTGATTAAAAAAAAATCTAGTCATAGTTTTGTGGTAAATACGTCAGTAAATATTTTAGCCCATCTTGCTTTATGATCTAACAGCTCTACCACCTGTACCCCCCCCCCCAGTTTTGTATTTCACATTTTTAGAGTAAACTATCGGTTTCATTCTTGAAAATTCCTCTCTATAAAGCTATTCTCTGTTCTTTCCTTTTCCACATTTTGCTAATTCCCTTAACATCTTAATATCCTGTATTTTTCCCCTTTTCTTTCTTCATGTTATAGTTAAAATATCCTACCACAACCATTGACATATTGGCTAGCAGAATTGTTTTAATTCTTCAAAAACTGATGTTATGTTGTCCCATCTTGCCATCATTCTTGCTGGTTGGGTTCGGAGCCGAAACTCTGCTCTGACTCTGCCTGTACTAAAGCTCGAGAGCTTCTACTGGCTCAAGGCGGAGACTGAGCCAATGGTGCTTAGCCCAGATTTCTCTTGCCGCTTGAAGCTTCGGGATTGTCTTCACTGGCTCAGGCTTGTAAAATTTAATATTTTATATATTTCTAATAATTACTACTTTAATAATTATCTGTTTTATTTACTAGTTCTGTCGTAATAGCCTTGTGCTATTTTTGGCACTCTAAACCTTGCATCTTTACCTCTGCGGCTGCCATTTTTTTTGGGACTTGTCTCCTCAAGAATCCGTTTAAATTACAGGATTCTTGTCCCTTTTCTTCCTTTCTTCCCCTTTTTGGAGTCGCCGTTTAAGTTAGATGTGTCTCCTCCGGTGGAGGAGGTAGTTGTTTTAACTTAAGTTTCTCCTCCTTCCTTTTTCTTCTCTTTTCTTATATGTAAAAAAAAAAAAAAAATTTAGATACCTGTTTTTTCCTATCTTTCTCTTTCTGTAGAAGATCAAACTTTTTCATGTTTTGAGTTTTTTCTTCATTATAGCTAGCATGTCTAAGGAACATTGTCAGGTTTCAAAAAGTGCGATTCCTGTATTCAAAAAATGTCCATTACTGACAGACATGTCCCTTCCATCTTCAAGATTCCTGCTCCATCTGCTATAGTTTTAGTGCCAGGGTCTTGCAGGAGAGGAGAGATAAGCTTGTATTGAGGGACTTATTAAAAGTGAATAAAAAAAATCGGACAAAATTGGACACGACCAAAAAGTCTGCTTCTTTGGCTCTGGTGTCCGAGCTGACAAGCTGCACCAAACTTGATACTACTTCGGCTCCGAAAGTTGTCGGACCCGAGAAACATGGTTCTCCCTTGGTTCCATCTGTTTCATCAGAACCATTGTGGAGCCGGTCATCATCCTCGGAGCCTGTTCGCTCGGTGCTGGTATCGCCTTTACTACAGTCGGTGGCAGGTAGCCACAAGTCTTCCAGTCATTCCTCTAGATCCTCCAGGCTATCGGATGAGGACGTGGAGCGGGTAGTGAAGAGGTTGTTTCGGACCTGAGCCCTAGCAGAAATTCTCTCTAGCCCAACTCGTCTGATCTTGGGAGCAGACAATGGTGCCCCCAACTATGCCGATTCCTCCTCCAACTCTAAAGAGTTTGGAGTCTGAGAGTATGGAAGTTCTTGTGCTGGAACCGCCGGAGCCAGTAATCACTACTGATGTCTGCTCCTGTTTCCTCTATGCTTTCGTCCATCAAGGGACCTGGGGGCCAACACTCCTTGGTCAGCTCCGGGGGGGGGGGTGGTAAGTCGGACCCGTGTCGGAACTGACTCTCCCACTCGGCTCAGGTGAGTTCAGCTCCCACATCTGCCTCTGCGATCTTGGGGCCGGAGTCTGTCTTGGGCCAGGACCACAGTGCCTTTGAGGTGATGCGGAGTATGCTCTCAACCTAGTCTGCTCCACCTTCGGCTCCAGTATCTCTTCCCCCTAAGGGACCGGTTTCCACCTTTTCATTACTCCCATCACCCACAGAGTAGAGAGCCAGTGCCCCAGGAAGCTTCAGTGGGTGAATCCTCCTCTTCCGATACCTCCCTGGAGCATCCCCCGAGGAGGTTCCTTGGAAGAGACAGTGGAAGAGACAGTGTAAGAAGAAGCACATAGACTCCCCTGAGTCTGTCACTTGTGATACTGACCTAGAGGATTCAGAAGGGTCCCCACGGTCACCCTCTGAGGATGACTCCTTTCCTTTTGAGACATTCTGGAGATCCTTAAGCAGAGGGGGTGTGCTGGAAGTCCCTTTCCCCTTCTGAAAAGGAGTCTGTGTACCTGGAAGCATTTGACTCTTATTCCTCCACCTCTTGGGTGTCTCCACCATTCGACCCACTCGTGGGTTTGGTGAGTCGGAAGGTGTGGGACTCCCCGGACTCGGACCCCATTCCGCGGAGGCTTAAGTTCATCACGGCCCCAGAATATAGGCAGTATTTAACAAAGGGGTTCCTGTAGATACAATGGTGGTGGCAGCGGCCACAAAAAAGGAGTTGGCTAAAACGTTTGTATCTGTTCATCCACCGAACAAGGATTCTCATACAATGGACAGATGCGGGAAGCGTATGTTTTCCTCAGCAGCCTTTACGGTCACTGAATTATTTGTCACATTTCACGCGACGTCAGAGGGATCTCTTAAAAGTTCTAGGAGATACCCTGCAAAGTGCTACAGCCCAGGACTTGTCTGATAAGGTTAATTCCCAGCTTGCAACCTTAACCTCCATATCTAACTCCTCCATGCACCTCCTATCTTATGCAGCCGATGGAGTGAGCAGGGCAGCAGGCACATGAATCGCTCTTCGTCGACATTCTTGGATGCGCCTTTGTGAGCTTGCCAAACCCTTCCATTCTTCCTTTGACACTCCCTTTGATGGCTCGTCATTGTTCGGGCCGAACGTGAAAGAAACTCACTAGGAGGCAAAAAGATGGTAAGACTCTGTCTGCCATTAGAGTCCATTTTTCTGCCCCTACCAGACCTTATCCTAAGGGTCAGAAGAGCAGAAAAATGTGGTTCTGTAAGTTCAAAGGAGCCTTATCTGACACTCGTGGTGATCCTTCCCCCAGGGGCAGAGGGGGAAATAACCAAACCCTCTGTCCACGCTGCAGAGGGGGTCCGCATAACCAGGGCAACAGATACGTTTTCTGGTAGGGCCCTTCCAGCGCTCCTGAAAGGAGACACAACTGTCCACCTCTGGAGGCAGTCTGGGGTAGAATATCGCTGCACCTAGCAACCTTTCTAAATTTTACTCGAGACAAATGGGTACAGTCCATTATATCCAGAGGATACAACATTCTCTTTGTGTCCACCTCCTCTGCCAAAGTTTATCCCAAACATTCCATCCAGTCAAAGGGATCAAGCAACGCTATAGAAATCCAAACATTGCTAGAAAAAAGTCATC
Organism: Protopterus annectens; assembly: GCF_019279795.1. NCBI lineage: Eukaryota > Metazoa > Chordata > Ceratodontiformes > Protopteridae > Protopterus > Protopterus annectens. The sequence goes on from NC_056740.1 coordinate 222,306,876, forward strand.
CAAGAAGTCCAAATATTGCTATAAAAAGTCATCCAAGAAGTCCCCACAGACCAAAATTTACTTAAGGTTCTTTTTAGTTTCAAAAAAAGACTGGACTGGAGACCCATATTGGATCTCGGCAGACTAAAGAAGTCCGTGAAAAAGTCAAAGTTGCGGATGGTAACCCTGCAGTATATACTCCCGTTTCTGGGAAAAGACAATAGGATGTGCTCGTTAGATCTTCAGGACACATACTACCACATAAAGATGGACAGACGCACAAGAAGATTTCTATGCTTCCGGCTGGGAGTCTGTCATTACCAGTTCAGAGCTCTGCCCTTTGGACTCCCCACAGCCCCCAGGATGTTTACCAAATGCATGGCAGTAGTAACAGCTCATCTGAGACATCAGAGATTCCAGGTGTTTCCATATTTAGACGACTGGCTCCTAACTGCCACCACCAAGCAGCTACTGATCAAAGCAAGAGACTGTACCATTAATCTCTTCTCAAAACTAGGCATTACTGTAAATGCAGAAAAATCTGCCTTGTTGCCATCACAGCATATTACGTTAATTGGTGCAGATTTAAATACAAACAACATGTTGGCAAAGCTAACTCAAGAAAGGATACACATGTTACGCAGTCAAGTGATTTATCTTGCCCAACAAGAACAGAGTACAAGCAATATGTGTGCTAAAAGTCCTAGGCTCTGGCAGCGACGATAACACTACTTCTGATGGCACAACTTCACATGAGAATATTGCAGTGGCTACTCTTCGCCCAGTGGTCCATGCAGGAGTTACCCATGTCTCACGAAATCCTCATAACTCACTCCTGCAAGAAGGACTTACTTTGGTGGGTTCAGTCCACTCTGGTAACAGTGGGCAGACCATTTGTAATTAACCAACCTATCGCTACAGTAACCATGGATGCATCCCAGATAGGGTGGGGGGGAGGCGTTATCTGGGACAGACGGTGCAAGGGGTTTGGAAAGAGCACTAATACCATTTGCATATCGATGTCCTAAAGATGAGGGCAGTGCTTCTGGCCTTGCAAGTAATTCAGGACTCTTCCACGGGGACTATTGCAGTTCAGACCGACAATATGTCAGTGGTATGGTACATCAACAAACGGGGGGGGCCAGATCCTACCCCCTATGTTGAGTGCCCATAGTGTAGCAATGGGTGATTTTTATCTTCTCAACGCTTTCTGACAGCAGTGCATATCCCAGGGAAATCCAACGTTATAGCAGACTGGCTAAGCAGAGTGATTCTCATGCCTCACAAGTGGTCCCTCAATCAGAAAGTTGTGAATCAAATTTTTCGCAAATGGGGCCAGCCTTGCTGTGACCTTTTTTTGCCACTCCCTTCAAATACCAAATGCAGCAACTACTTTGCCCTAATATCCCCCTCTGGTAGTGTCACCGAGGGATGCACTGGTTCACGGTTGGCCCCTGGGTCTTCTTTATGCCTTTTCCCCCCGTTTCCCTTGATTCCAAAGGTTATCCAGAAAGCAAAGTTGTTTGAGTCGCAGGTTAATTCTCATTGCGCCATACTGGCCTCGTCAGATTTGGTTCCCTTTTCTTTGGTCCTACCATCAGGAGAACCCATGGATCCTGGGCCCAGTGCCGGATCTTCTGACACATCAGTCAGGAACGCTCCATCCTGCCCTCCACACCCTCAAGTTGACAGCTTGGCTGATCCACTTCTGATCTTAGCCAGGTGTCCAGAATTGTCCCCTGCAGTTCATCACATTTTAGTCTCCTCGCACAAGCAGATAACTAGAAAACTTTATGCAAGCAAATAGAAGAGGTTCTCTTGTTGGGCTAACAAAAAGACGTATAGATCCCTTTACAGCATCTCTACCTGCAATTCTGGAATTTCTAATAGAAACTTTTAACCAAGGAGCAGCGGCAGCCACTATTCGAGTTCAGCTAATTATCATGTGGGAGAATTGGGATCCAGTCTAATGTCCCATAGACTATGCAAAGCCTTCCTCAAGGGTACCTTTCTGTTAAGACCTCCCTTCAGAGAACCTCCTCCTCCTTGGGACCTCAATCTAGTATTGTCTCTGATCCTGCTTCCTTTCGAACCAGCATCCATCTTGTTCATTTAAGTTTTTATCTTGGAAAACTCTTCCTGGCAGCAGTTACTTCATCTAGGAGAGTATCAGAGTTGCAAGCCTCGTCTATCCTTCCACAAAGATAGTTTCCCTCAGAGCAAATCCTTCCTTCTTGCTGAAAGTTTGTTCTCAAGCAAATTTAAACCAAAATATAGAATTACCAGTGTTTTTTTTTTTTTTCCCTACTTGTGGCAATAAGGCAGAGTATAAACTCCACCAACTGGATGTGCATAGACAGTTGCGTTTTTTACTTGCATAGGACCAAAGAATTCAGAAAGTCAGACCAGTTTCCTGTTTGACAAACCTTTTTTTATTTTCTAATCTCAAGTCATCTTGTCCAAATGGCTTACTGAGACCATCACATATGTTGATGATTCCCACAATGAAGAACCACCAGTCCAGACTTTCATTTGGTTCAATTTGTGCTGCTGCTACATGGGTTAACCCTCGTACCTTTATTACTTATTGCAAAGTAGATGTGACCTCCCAGAACAGGGCATCCTTTGGGTTCCACTGTCCTAAAGAGTTTATACCTTGAGCCACCCAAGAAGAAGGTGCTGGGGACTCTGTTGCAACCAGCAAGAATGAAGGCGAGATGGGACAACATAACACACAATTTATGTACTCACCATAACGTTCATGTTTGTTGTCCAGTATCTCACCTTCAGTCTTGCGTCCCTCCCAGCCATCCCCCTCCTTGAGGATCTAGAGAAAATTTCTCAGAAATTGGCAGATAAGGTCCGATTCTCTTCTTGCCAAATTTGCATGAGAATATGTTTCAGCTGTTATCCTTTTGGATATTGAATATATCATAGGAACCTTTCTTCCTCAAACGAGATCTGGGGAACCACCGCTAAGCACCATGGGGTGGGACTCTGCCTCAAGCCAGTAGAAGCTCTCGAGCTTTAGTATAGGCAGAGTCTGAGCAGAGTTTCGGCTCTGAACCCAACCAGCAAGACTGAAGACGAGATACTGGACAACAAACATGGAACGTTATGGTGAGTACATAACTTCTTTTTTCTCTGTCATATTAGTATACAAAGAAGTCATTATTAACCTTTTACATTTTTGCCTCCTCCTTGTATCCCATTTCACTACCATTCCTGGTATTACTACCGTTACACCTAAAATTATTTATCTGAAGTAGTTAACTTCCTTTGTGCAGCAACCTGTGGGTATCTGATCCGACTTTGGATCCGAGCCAGCAGTTTTCAACAGCTTAGATCCGAGCTCCTCCCTCTACCCATAAACCCCTGCCAGCCCTGACTGACCTCAGATCTAGTTTGCTGCGCTTGTTGACAGCAGCTGGATTTTCGAGCTCCATGCTTAGCCTTTTTCTGTGAGAAAGTTAGAAAAGTTTTTTTCTGTTTTATCTCCATCTTAGTGCGAGTGCCATGTGTTTAGACCCTTTACCTGCTGACCTTAGTTTAAACTCTTCTTTAGTTATAATTTTTTTCCCTCCCTCTCCCTCGCTGGTTCGTTAGGGCCTGTGTGCGTGTGTTTGGGCCTAGCGTGTGTGTCCTCCTTAGGTTTTGGGGCCTCCGACATTTTTTAAACTATTTTTTCCAAGTGCACTGAGTGTGGCAATAAGCTTTCACTGGCTGATGGCCACACTCTGTGTGTTCTGTGCTTTGGGGTTGGACACCTTACCTCTGGGTGTTCATCTGCGCGGCGTTCAACCCCAGGGCACTTAAGGACCGGAGATCCAAGCTGATCCTGGCGGGTATTTTGCCCCCAGATTTGGCTTCTGCCTCTGGTCCTACCGTGGCTACCACCACAGCTTTGGTGACTGCCACACCTGCCTCTCTCCCCCTGGCCGGGACTCAACCTCCCGCTGTAGGCCCGAAGGAGAGGGAGGCCAGGAAAGACCAGAGAAGGGAGAAGCAGCACCACAAGCGGAGGGCCGAGGCCTCTGCTTCGGCTCCCCCGCCTAAGCGGTCTTCTCCCTCCAGGGCTTCCCGGTCTCCTCCTCCTCGGATCCGGTCCCCCTGTTTTTCACCGGACCCTGAGGAGGAGGAGACCCGATCTCCCTCACGGTCATTGAGGCGGCACTCGCCTCCTGCCTCGGTGGCCTCATCGAGATCTACTCGGAGCCTTTCCGACGCAGATTTGGACCAGATGATGAGAAGATTTCTCCAGGCCCACCTGCAGATGGGAGTGCTCCTGCCCCCCCCCTCCAGGGGGGGGAGCTTGACCCCTTTCTTTGCCCAGATAGCTCCTTCTCCGTCCCGCTTCCCGGGTTAGGAGCCTTCAGAGCTGGGCAGCCTTGGAACTGGGGTTGGGTCGGCGCCGACAGTCTCTGGTACTTCGGCACCGACTCTTCCCTCGAGCCGGTCAGGTCCATTTTTGTCGGATCCAAGCTCTCGGAGCCAAGGGCTGAGCTTTGGATCTGAGGGTGTCAGTATGCCTTCGGCGCCGTCCAGGTCTGAACATACTGGGCCGTCGGATCCAATTGCTTCGGCTCTGGCCCCGATCTGCCTGTTGGATCCCAGTAAGGGCCTGCTCTCTGATCCCAGAGAGAGCGGCTCTCCCTCTGCGTTCGTAGTGGAGAGGGCTCTGTCTACTGCTTCCAGGCCCCCGGTCCTTGCCACAGATCCACCCCGCACTCCCCCTCTGTTGGGTCTGACTTCCATCACCCGGCCCCAGGAACAGCCTGCTTCAATGTCCCAGGTCGTTCCCTTGGAACAGGATGTTGCTGGTAAGGCCTCCTCGGACAGCACCCCCGAGGAAATCCCCCACAAGCGGAAGTGCAAGAGGAGGCACTTGGACTCCCCTGAGTCCTTGACCGAAGACACAGATTTGGAGGAGGGGGAAGGCTCCCCAAGGTCACCCCCTGAGGATGTCCCCTTTGGAGATATCATGGAAATGCTCAGGATCAGAGGGGGGGTGGTCTGCCCCAAAGCCTACCTCGGACGAATCCGTGTTCCTGGAGGCGTTTGAAGCAGGCCCTTCTACCTCTTGGGTGTTCCCTCCGGCTGACCCCCTGGTGGACCTGATTACCACCAGGGCGTGGAAGGAGCCGGACACTGTGGAGCCAGTCCCGAAGCACCCTGACAGGATCCTCAGTCCCCCTGCCTACAGGCCCCATTTGGAGCAAGGGTCCCCCCATAGATGCCATGTTGATGGCGGCGGCCACTAAGAGGGAACTAGCTCAGGAGAGCCCCTCGGTCCACCCCCAGGGCAAGGAGTCCCGAGCGATGGACCGCTTAGGGAAGCGGGTGTTTAGTTCAGCGTCCTTCTCGGTGAGGTCACTGAACTACATGGCACACATTATTCGGCTGCAGCGGGATCCTATTAAGGAATACGCTGCATCGCCCCCAGAATCCATGTCGGCGGAGGACAAACAGTTGTACTCCACCCATATGGCCACTCTTAGGTCCATTTCCAATACCTCTATGCGGTTACTATCCCATGCCATGGAAGGAGCCACTAGAGCCAGCAGAGCAGGTCTCGTCATGAGGCGTCAGGCCTGGCTCTGACGGTGTGGTTTCGCAGAACCCTTCAAGGCATCTTTTGCAAGTGCCCCTTTTGATGGTTCAGCCCTATTTGGGAAGACCGTTCGCGACACCTTGGTCCAGAGCGAAAAGGACGGGAAGACGTTGTCTGCCATCTGAGTCCACTTCTCTGCTCCCCAGAGGTCCTTCTCCAAGAACCAAAAGGGACAGAAGATGTGGTTCCGGAAGTCGCAACAGTCCCAGTCCGCTCCGGACCCCCAGTCCTTCCGCGGCAGTGAAGGACAGACGCCGCCCTAGAGGCAGAGGGGGCCCAAAGAACTTTGGGTCCAGAGAACCTTTCTCTGACTGGCCCACGCAACAGCCCTGAAGGGTTGCCCGACTGCTCCACTCTGAAGGCAGTCGGGGGGGGGGGGGCATTTCTCAAGGCACCTGGCTGCTTGGTGCTTGGGAGTCCATCACGACAGACCGCTGGGTGCTTCACATCATATCCAGAGGTTACCAGATTCCCTTCTCTTGCCCTCTTCTCTTCCCCAAGCACCTCCCCGATGTCCCACCCGATCAGAGGGAGGTCGCAGCTGTGGAGATCCGGCAGCTCCTAGAAAAAAGAGCCATCCAACACGTCCTCCCCCAGACCAGCTTGGATCGTGTTATTACTCCAGGTTTTTTTTGCTGCCAAAAAAGATGGGGAACTTGAGACCAATCCTCAATCTCTCCCTTTTGAACTTTTCAGTAACCAAAGAAAAGTTTGGGATGGTCACTCTTCAATCTATTCTCCCCCTATTATGGGAAAATGATTGGATGTGCTCGATAGACCTCAAGGATGCGTACTATCATATTCTAATGGACAGACGATCCAGGAGGTTTCTCCACTTCTGGCTAGGGGCCAGTCATTACCAATTCAGGGCTCTCCCCTTTGGTCTCACCTCAGCCCCCAGGGTGTTTACCAAAGTGTTAGCAGTGATAGCAGCCCACCTGAGGCTCCAGGGGATCCAGGTGTTCCCGTACCTGGACTGGCTCCTGACCGCTTCGACAAGGCATCTACTCTGTACAGCCAGGGATTATTTTCTTCGCCTTGCTCCCTGGCTAGGAATCGCAATAAATATGGACAAATCTGCTCTCACCCCGACCAGAGTCATAGATTTCATCAGGGCCAGGTTAAACACAATCAATCTTGTAGCCTTCTTAACCCCAGAGAGACTTCGAACCCTGAGATTTCATGTGCGCGCCATCCTTCTATCATCTTCCCCTCCAGCGGAATTGGTCCTGAGGGCTCTAGGCTCAATGGCAGTGGCAATTAACTTGTTACCTATGGCACGTCTGAACATTGAGGGTCTTACAATGGAAATGGACCCGCCAAGTCCAGTGGTCTTTTCACTATCCTCGGAGTCATCCCATTCCCCTCAGCAGGGCTTGTAAGAAGGCTCTCCTGTGTTGGCTGCAATCTCTGGATCTCCACACGGGACGCCCCTTCTCTATGGCCCCTCCCCTGGCCACGGTGACCACGGACGCCTCTCGCCTCGGGTGGGGGGCACTCTTCGGGCAGGACTGTCCAAGGCACGTGGAACGATACGGAGACACCTTTGCATATCAGTGTCCTAGAGATGAGGGCAGTGCTGTTAGCGTTGCAAGCACTTCAGGACCTTCTTCCTGTAGGGGCAATTGCGATCTAAACTGTCAACATGTCGGTTGTCTGGTACATCAACAAACAAGGAGGAACCAGGTCTTACCCGCTGTGTCGAGAGGACATGAGAGTGTGGGAATGGGCGATCTCCACCAACCGTTTTCTCATTGCAACGCACATTCCGGGACGGTCCAACATCCTGGCAGACTCGGTCGCACCATCCTTTCTCCTTACGAGTGGTCTCTCAATCCGCACGTAACGAATCAGATTTTTGCCAAATGGAGGCAGCCCTGTTGCGATCTTTTCGCCTCTCCCTCAAACACCAAATGCAACAGCTATTTCGCTTTAATCCCCCAAGTCAGGGAATCCCCGAGAGATGCTCTGGTGCATGCTTTGCCTCCCGGTCTGCTTTATGCTTATCCACCTCTCCCCCTGATGCTAAAGTTTCTACAGAAAGCCAGTCAGTTGGGGAGCAGGGTTATCCTCATTGCCCCATTCTGGCTTTGTCAAACCTGGTTTCCTTACCTTTGGTCTCATCTGGTGAATCCTCCTTGGATTCTAGATCCCCTTCCGGATCTGATCTCCCACCCTCTGGGTCTCCCGACCCCGAACCTGGACAGGCTCAAGCTCACAGCTTGGCTGCTCCAGTTCCACTCCTAGCCAGGACTCCCGGCATCTCTTCCCCCAGTCAAAGCTATTCTAGTTGCATCCCACAAGCCTTGTACTAGGAAGGTTTACAGTAACAAATGGAGACGTTTCTCTATCTGGGCAGAACGTCAAAACTTGGATCCCTTCACAGCTCCTTTACCTGCGGTGTTAGACTTCTTATCAGGATTATTTCACCAGGGAGCTAGCTGTTCCACTGTCAAGGTTCAACTAGCAGCTATCTCTCCCTACCATGTCGGACATGATCTGCATCCCTTGATCACTTCAAAGATGTGCAAGACCTTCCTGAAGGGCACCATCCTGCTCACACCTCCAGTAAAGGAAGTGGTACCTCCGTGGGATTTGTCGTTAGTGCTTCAGGCTTTGACATCGCCCCCCTTTGAGCCTGCAGCTTCAGTGGATCTCAAGTATTTGTCTTGGAAGACGGCCTTTCTCGTCGCCATCACCTCTGCTAGAGTTTCTGAAATTCAGGCCCTTTGTGTCAAACCCCCGTATCTAACCTTCTACAAGGATAGAGTCTACCTCAGGACCAATCCCTCCTTTCTCCCTAAGGTTGCTTCCGAATCAAATCGCAACCAGTCCATTAATCTGCCAGTCTTCTTTCCCAACTATCACAACAAAGGAGAATACAAACTACACTCTCTTTGGATGTGCATAGACAACTTTAATTCTATATTTACAGGACATCTGGTCATAGGCAATCCGACCAGTTGTTCGTCTCCTTTGCCAAAATGAATTTGGGTAAATCGGTATCCAAAGTTACGTTGTTTCGATGGATCTTGCAATGTATTCTTTTGGCTTATGAAAGTTCTGGTAGGCCCGCACCTCAGGGAGTCCGTGCCCACTCTACCACTCTACCCGATCTAGGTCTACCTCTGCTGCTTTTAGATCCAGGGTATCCTTAGATGAGATTTGTTCGACTGCCACTTGGGCCTCATCTCATACCTTTATCAACCATTATAAGCTGGATATTATCTCCAGAGGGAGAGCATCCTTTGGCGCTGCAGTGCTCCGGAACATCCTTCCATGATGGCCACCCAAGATTCAGATAGCTGGGGACTCTGTCCCACAGGATGTTCTTCGTCTTCCATTGCTGCAGTCCTTACTATTGGGTATAGTCCGCATCCAGTCGGCCCGAATACCAGAGTATAAGGCTGACGTCGGTCAGGCGCGTGGAGACTGGCGTCATGCGTCCAGGGTACTAATCGCATGACGGCGTCATATCCTCAGTCTTTTGCGGCGTGATCCGATGCAGAAGCAATTGAAAGGAAAATTTGGGACAACATAACACACAGAATTTATGTACTCACCATAACGTTCATGTTTGTTGTCCAGTATCTCGCCTTCAGTCTTGCGTCCTCAACCATCCCCTCCTTGAGGATCTAGAGAAAATTTCTCAGAAATTGGCAGATAAGGTCCAATTCTCTTCTTGCCAAATTTGCATGAGAATATGTTTCAGCTGTTATCCTTTTGGATATTGAATATATCATAGGAACCTTTCTTCCTCAAACGAGATCTGGGGAACCACCGCTAAGCACCATGGGGTGGGACTCTGCCTCAAGCCAGTAGAAGCTCTCGAGCTTTAGTATAGGCAGAGTCTGAGCAGAGTTTCGGCTCTGAACCCAACCAGCAAGACTGAAGACGAGATACTGGACAACAAACATGGAACGTTATGGTGAGTACATAACTTCTTTTTTCTCTGTCATATTAGTATACAAAGAAGTCATTATTAACCTTTTACATTTTTGCCTCCTCCTTGTATCCCATTTCACTACCATTCCTGGTATTACTACCGTTACACCTAAAATTATTTATCTGAAGTAATTAACTTCCTTTGTGCAGCAACCTGTGGGTATCGGATCCGACTTTGGATCCGAGCCAGCAGTTTTCAACAGCTTAGATCCGAGCTCCTCCCTCCCTCTACCCATAAACCCCTGCCAACCCTGACTGACCTCCGATCTAGTTTGCTGCGCTTGTTGACAGCAGCTGGATTTTCGAGCTCCGTGCTTAGCCTTTTTCTGTGAGAAAGTTAGAAAAGTTTTTTTCTGTTTTATCTCCATCTTAGTGCGAGTGCCATGTGTTTAGACCCTTTACCTGCTGACCTTAGTTTAAACTCTTCTTTAGTTATAATTTTTTTCCCTCCCTCTCCCTCGCTGGTTCGTTAGGGCCTGTGTGCGTGTGTTTGGGCCTAGCGTGTGTGTCCTCCTTAGGTTTTGGGGCCTCCGACATTTTTTAAACTATTTTTTCCAAGTGCACTGAGTGTGGCAATAAGCTTTCACTGGCTGATGGCCACACTCTGTGTGTTCTGTGCTTTGGGGTTGGACACCTTACCTCTGGGTGTTCATCTGCGTGGCGTTCAACCCCAGGGCACTTAAGGACCGGAGATCCAAGCTGATCCTGGCGGGTATTTTGCCCCCAGATTTGGCTTCTGCCTCTGGTCCTACCGTGGCTACCACCACAGCTTTGGTGACTGCCACCTGCCTCTCTCCCCCTGGCCGGGACTCAACCTCCCGCTGTAGGCCCGAAGGAGAGGGAGGCCAGGAAAGACCAGAGAAGGGAGAAGCAGCACCACAAGCGGAGGGCCGAGGCCTCTGCTTCGGCTCCCCCGCCTAAGCGGTCTTCTCCCTCCAGGGCTTCCCGGTCTCCTCCTCCTCGGATCTGGTCCCCCTGTTTTTCACCGGACCCTGAGGAGGAGGAGACCCGATCTCCCTCACGGTCATTGAGGCGGCACTCGCGTCCTGCCTCGGTGGCCTCATCGAGATCTACTCGGAGCCTTTCCGACGCAGATTTGGACCAGATGATGAGAAGATTTCTCCAGGCCCAACTGCAGATGGGAGTGCTCCTGCCCCCCCCCTCCGGGGGGGGGAGCTTGACCCCTTTCTTTGCCCAGATAGCTCCTTCTCCGTCCCGCTTCCGGGTTAGGAGCCTTCAAACTGGGCAGCCTTGGAACTGGGGTTGGGTGCGCCGACAGTCTCTGGTACTTCGGCACCGACACTTCCCTCGAGCCGGTCAGGTCCATTTTTGTCGGACCCAAGCTCTCGGAGCCAAGGGCTGAGCTTTGGATCTGAGGGTGTCAGTATGCCTTCGGCGCCGTCCAGGTCTGAACATACTGGGCCGTCGGATCCGATTGCTTGACTCTGGCCCGATCTGCCTATTGGATCCCAGTAAGGGCCTGCTCTCTGATCCCAGAGGCGGCTCTCCCTCTGCGTTCAGAGTGGAGAGGGCTCTGTCGACTGCTTCCAGGCCCCGGTCCTTGCCACAGATCCACCCCGCACCCTCTGTTGGGTCTGACTTCCATCACCCGGCCCCAGGAACAGCCTGCTTCAATGTCCCAGGTCGTTCCCTTGGAACAGGATGTTGCTGGTAAGGCCTCCTCGGACAGCACCCCCGAGGAGATCCCCCACAAGCGGAAGTGCAAGAGGAGGCACTTGGGACTCCCCTGAGTCCTTGACCGAAGACACAGATTTGGAGGAGGGGGAAGGCTCCCCAAGGTCACCCCCTGAGGATGTCCCCTTTGGAGATATCATGGAAATGCTCAGGATCAGAGGGGGGGGGTGGTCTGCCCCAAAGCCTACCTCGGACGAATCCGTGTTCCTGGAGGCGTTTGAAGCAGGCCCTTCTACCTCTTGGGTGTTCCCTCCGGCTGACCCCCTGGTGGACCTGATTACCGCCAGGGCGTGGAAGGAGCCGGACACTGTGGAGCCAGTCCCGAAGCACCCTGACAGGATCCTCAGTCCCCCTGCCTACAGGCCCCATTTGGAGCAAGGGTCCCCCCATAGATGCCATGTTGATGGCGGCGGCCACTAAGAGGGAACTAGCTCAGGAGAGCCCCTCGGTCCACCCCCTGGGCAAGGAGTCCCGAGCGATGGACCGCTTAGGGAAGCGGGTGTTTAGTTCAGCGTCCTTCTCGGTGAGGTCACTGAACTACATGGCACACATTATTCGGCTGCAGCGGGATCCTATTAAGGAATACGCTACATCGCCCCCAGAATCCATGTCGGCGGAGGACAAACAGTTGTACTCCACCCATATGGCCACTCTTAGGTCCATTTCCAATACCTCTATGCGGTTACTATCCCATGCCATGGAAGGAGCCACTAGAGCCAGTGGAGCAGGTCTCGTCATGAGGCGTCAGGCCTGGCTCTGGCGGTGTGGTTTCGCGGAACCCTTCAAGGCGTCTTTTGCAAGTGCCCCTTTTGATGGAGCCCTATTTGGGAAGACCGTTCGCGACACCTTGGTCCAGAGCGAAAAGGACAGGAAGACGTTGTCTGCCATCTGAGTCCACTTCTCTGCTCCCCAGAGGTCCTTCTCCAAGAACCAAAAGGGACAGAAGATGTGGTTCCGGAAGTCGCAACAGTCCCAGTCCGCTCCGGACCCCCAGTCCTTCCACGGCAGTGAAGGACAGACGCCGCCCTAGAGGCAGAGGGGGCCCGAAGAACTTTGGGTCCAGAGAACCTTTCTCTGACCGGCCCACGCAACAGCCCTGAAGGGTTGCCCGACTGCTCCACTCTGAAGGCAGTCGGGGGGGGGGGGTGAGCGTTTCTCGAGGCACCTGGCTGCTTGGGAGTCGATCACGACAGACCGCTGGGTGCTTCACATCATATCCAGAGGTTACCAGATTCCCTTCTCTTGCCCTCTTCTCTTCCCCAAGCACCTCCCCGATGTCCCACCCGATCAGAGGGCGGTCGCAGCTGTGGAGATCCGGCAGCTCCTAGAAAAAAGAGCCATCCAACACGCCCCCCCCCCCCAGACCAGCTTGGATCGTGTTATTACTCCAGGTTCTTTTTGCTGCCAAAAAAGATGGGGAACTTGAGACCAATCCTCAATCTCTCCCTTTTGAACCTTTTCAGTAACCAAAGAAAAGTTTGGGATGGTCACTCTTCAATCTATTCTCCCCCTATTATGGGAAAATGATTGGATGTGCTCGATAGACCTCAAGGATGCGTACTATCATATTCTAATGGACAGACGATCCAGGAGGTTTCTCCACTTCTGGCTAGGGGCCAGTCATTACCAATTCAGGGCTCTCCCCTTTGGTCTCACCTCAGCCCCCAGGGTGTTTACCAAAGTGTTAGCAGTGATAGCAGCCCACCTGAGGCTCCAGGGGATCCAGGTGTTCCCGTACCTGGACTGGCTCCTGACCGCTTCGACAAGGCATCTACTCTGTACAGCCAGGGATTATTTTCTTCGCCTTGCTCCCTGGCTAGGAATCACAATAAATATGGACAAATCTGCTCTCACCCCGACCAGAGTCATAGATTTCATCGGGGCCAGGTTAAACACAATCAATCTTGTAGCCTTCTTAACCCCAGAGAGACTTCGAACCCTGAGATTTCATGTGCGGGCCATCCTTCTATCATCTTCCCCTCCAGCGGAATTGGTCCTGAGGGCTCTAGGCTCAATGGCAATGGCAATTAACTTGTTACCTATGGCACGTCTGAACATTGAGGGTCTTACAATGGGACCCGCCAAGTCCAGTGGTCTTTTCTTCACTATCCTCGGAGTCATCCCATTCCCCTCAGCAGGGCTTGTAAGAAGGCTCTCCTGTGGTGGCTGCAATCTCTGGATCTCCACACGGGACGCCCCTTCTCTATGGCCCCTCCCCTGGCCACGGTGACCACGGACGCCTCTCGCCTCGGGTGGGGGGCACTCTTCGGGCAGGACTGTCCAAGGCACGTGGAACGATACGGAGACACCTTTGCATATCAGTGTCCTAGAGATGAGGGCAGTGCTGTTAGCGTTGCAAGCACTTCAGGACCTTCTTCCTGTAGGGGCAATTGCGATCTAAACGGTCAACATGTCGGTTGTCTGGTACATCAACAAACAAGGAGGAACCAGGTCTTACCCGCTGTGTCGAGAGGCCATGAGAGTGTGGGAATGGGCGATCTCCACCAACCGTTTTCTCATTGCAACGCACATTCCGGACGGTCCAACATCCTGGCAGACTCAGTCGCACCATCCTTTCTCCTTACGAGTGGTCTCTCAATCCGCACGTAGCGAATCAGATTTTTGCCAAATGGAGGCAGCCCTGTTGCGATCTTTTCGCCTCTCCCTCAAACACCAAATGCAACAGCTGTTTCGCTTTAATCCCCCAAGTCAGGGAATCCCCGAGAGACGCTCTGGTGCATGCTTTGCCTCCGTCTGCTTTATGCTTATCCACCTCTCCCCCTGATGTTAAAGTTTCTACAGAAAGCCAGTCAGTTGGGGAGCAGGATTATCCTCATTGCCCCATTCTGGCTTTGTCAAACCTGGTTTCCTTACCTTTGGTCTCATCTGGTGAATCCTCCTTGGATTCTAGATCCCCTTCCGGATCTGATCTCCCACCCTCTGGGTCTCCCGACCCCGAACCTGGACAGGCTCAAGCTTACAGCTTGGCTGCTCCAGTTCCACTCCTAGCCAGGACTCCCGGCATCTCTTCCCCAGTCAAAGCTATTCTAGTTGCATCCCACAAGTCTTCTACTAGGAAGGTTTACAGTAACAAATGGAGACGTTTCTCTATCTGGGCAGAACGTCAAAACTTGGATCCCTTCACAGCTCCTTTACCTGCGGTGTTAGACTTCTTATCGGGATTATTTCACCAGGGAGCTAGCTGTTCCACTGTCAAGGTTCAACTAGCAGCTATCTCTCACTACCATGTCGGACATGATCTGCATCCCTTGATCACTTCAAAGCTGTGCAAGACCTTCCTGAAGGGCACCTTCCTGCTCACACCTCCGGTAAAGGAAGTGGTACCTCCGTGGGATTTGTCGTTAGTGCTTCAGGCTTTGACATCGCCCCTCTTTGAGCCTGCAGCTTCAGTGGATTTCAAGTATTTGTCTTGGAAGACGGCCTTTCTCGTCGCCATCACCTCTGCTAGAGTTTCTGAAATTCAGGCCCTTTGTGTCAAACCCCCGTATCTAACCTTCTACAAGGATAGAGTCTACCTCAGGACCAATCCCTCCTTTCTCCCTAAGGTTGCTTCCGAATCAAATCTCAACCAGTCCATTAATCTGCCAGTCTTCTTTCCCAACTATCACAACAAAGGAGAATACAAACTACACTCTCTTTGGATGTGCATAGACAACTTTGATTCTATATTTACAGGACATCTGGTCATAGGCAATCCGACCAGTTGTTAGTCTCCTTTGCCAAAATGAATTTGGGTAAATCGGTATCCAAAGTTACGTTGTTTCGATGGATCTTGCAATGTATTCTTTTGGCTTATGAAAGTTCTGGTAGGCCCGCACCTCAGGGAGTCCGTGCCCACTCTACCACTCTACCCGATCTAGGTCTACCTCTGCTGCTTTTAGATCCAGGGTATCCTTAGATGAGATTTGTTCGACTGCCACTTGGGCCTCATCTCATACCTTTATCAACCATTGTAAGCTGGATATTATCTCCAGAGGGAGAGCATCCTTTGGCGCTGCAGTGCTCCGGAACATCCTTCCATGATGGCCACCCAAGATTCAGGTAGCTGGGGACTCCGTCCCACAGGTTGCTGCACAAATGAAGTTGTTTACTTCAGATTAAGAAGTTATGTACTCACCATAACATTCCATCTGAGTAGATAAACTTCATTTGTCAGCAACCGTCCCTCCCTCCATCCCCCGGACCTTTGATTATTTACATTGCTGTCTTCAGAGAAATTAGTAAATCTGTAGCTGTTGCTGTTTGGGGGCAAACTTGATCTGAAGTCAGTCAGGGTTGGCAGGGGTTTCTGGGTAGAGGGAGGAGCTAGGAGCTCGGATCTAAACTGTTGAAAACTGCCGGCTCTGATCCGAAGTCGGATCCGATACCCACAGGTTGCTGACAAATGAAGTTTATCTACTCAGATGGAACATTATGGCGAGTACATAACTTCTTTTTCATAAGAATTCCTGTTCCAGAACATGACTCATTTTCTACTGACCAAACAGTTTGCCCCCATGCCTGTATTGTTTTCGTTTTTTCTTTGTTTCTGCTTGCTAGATACCAGACATAACAATAATTTTTTACACTATTGCACCACCGCCAAGCCTTGTATATCATTTATAAATCTATTCACATTTAATGTTAAAATCCCTGTATTTTCTCTGTTTTTACTTCCATATCTTATCCCAAGTTTCTCACCAATTGATTTTTCACTCCACTTCTCCACTTTTTAAAATTATACAAATGTTATGTTCACTCCCTGCATATAGTAAGAACCTCTCTTGAACTGTTACTTGTATAATTACCTTTTCATTATTTAACATTTTCTTCAATATCCCCTTTCCCCATACCACCTTCTCTTTTAACATTTTCTGTAGTAATGTTTTACTGTTTTGTCTGTCTTCTGAGCTTTCTTTTTCATATTCTTTCTTTAACATGGGGCAGTCAAATCAGCAGTGTCCAATTTCTTTGTTTTCACCAAAAAGGCTATTTTTTTGCTGTATGTACCCTCTCCCCGCAATGCCCACACCTTTGTTTGTTATACTGTTGTACTAAATGATTTTCATTACCACATAAATAACGTGCTTTGGGTTGTCCACAATTTCCAACAAATCTTCTTACCATTTACAATTACCAAACATCAATACTGTAAATGTAAGCCATCAATATTTTCTGTGTTTCTCCTTTTTTTCTTAGTTGTATCCATTATCTTGCCTTTGTATTTTGGTGCCCCAACTGTCAGGCTGCTGCTCCCATCTTTAGGGTCCTTTCTAATGGAAGAATTTGATTTCTCCATTTTATATTTATTTACTCAATGTATCCAATAAAATTGTCCCAGTCTTTGAGCCCCTCCCCAGATTATATCTAATAAATTCTGATGCCCTACCCCTGGATACATTTCTTGAATAACTTCTTTCTATTTGGAGGTAAAGCCTTCATTCTAACATTTCAGCATAAACTCCTAATTGAATGGCTCTTGGATGTGTGGTTATATCAGACAGTCCCAGTCTTTGCACAAGCCTTCGATAAGTGTTTGAGTAACTCTTGTCCCCCCCCCAAACCAGATAAAATTTCTCATCCAGTTGGGAATTTCATCTGTAATTTCTTTATTCTGTTGTACCCAGATATGCTTTCTGTGATGCAAAGAATGCAGGTTCTCCACTGCATTACAAGACCAGTCTCAACATCATTGATTTCTGGAGATTCAGCTTTATTTTTGTCGTTGCACCCCCATGTGACTTCTGTATTAAGCTTTCATAAGAGTTTATCTATGCCCCTAAATATTTTAGTTCTTAACCCTGCCTGATGTGCAGCTAGGTCTGATTGATCATTTTTATGTTCACTCCCACTGCTTTGGTTGTTCATTTATTTAATGTTTGTTGATTGGGAGAGTCCGACTGGGCATAGGCCCTTTTTCAGTGTAGTCCTGGTGGGAAAGAATAAAGATGGTTACAAAATAGCAAGTTATACAATAGTGGTACATACAAGGATAACAAGGTATACGATAGGAAGGAGGGGATCATTTGCATCTCGAAAAAGCCCCAAATGTCTCCATTAGCTCAAACTACTTGGTCTTCTTTTGGCCTTGTTTGTGTTTGAAATGGTAGAACGTCTCCTTTTTACAGATTATAAGCTTCCTCTTTTCTGACTAGTAATCTTTTAGGGAGGATTATCTCATTGATGCAGCTAATGGCTCATATAATGTGAAGTGACATTTTTTTTTTGGGGGGGGGTAATGAGCACTCCTGCAGGGATTCTCTAAATATCTGCATCTGTTACTGTCAAATAATGTTACCTGTGCTGTTGTGCCCCTGTAAATCCTATCCAGAAGCGAAATTAGTACATAGGGCAATCCCAGTTTCGCTAGTATCATAAATAGATATGGACAGACCACTCTCTCGTGAATTTTTTGAATCTAGTAGAAATACTTCCTTTAACAGTAATCCAGGATGGGCAGCTGTCATCATAATTATGTTATTAGTCATTTGTCTTCACTCTAAACCCACACAAGTTTGGGTCCCCAAATGTAGGCATAACCTCTGCTAGTCTAACTGCTGTAATTAACATGAACTTTACAGTCATGTTTTAGAACCATTATTAGTACGAACCTAGTTAAGAAGGGTTTCTACCATCTTTATGTATTGCCACTGTTGTTCCCTTTTGCCAGGACCTCTGTATGTTCATTGTGATGTCCTTCAAGGATGCATCTGCAGTCATAACAAATGGGTTGTCCTGCCTCAGGCAGCCCTTTGGTCGGCCAGATTCCAAAGTCTGGGTCTGGCCTCGGCTGATGTCGCACTTCACCCGACGTCATAGCTGCTGGGGTATAAAGGCATCAGCCGACGCCATTTTCCTCAGTCTTTCTTGCCGCGCGGTGCCCGAAGCAGAAGCTGTTCGCAAGTGCCGGTCGGTCAGATCCAGAGATTTCAGCGTACTGAAGACTTCTAAAAAGCGAAGTACCCCGTTGGGGACTCTTTCTTGCCTCAGCCGATGTCAGACAAAGTAAATAATTGTTTAACTTGTGGGAAACAAATACCTCATAAGGATTTCCACTCTTACTGCCTTCCTTGCTTAGGCTCAGACCACGACGTATCAGCTTGTTTAGCCTGTGCTTCCTTCAACCGACGGACTCTTAGATGTCGGTCGGAGTTTGCAGAGAGTTTTTTGGCTCCACTTTTGCATATAAAATGCCGTCAGACTCCGACTACACATTTAGCGAAAAAACGCAAAGAAAAGGACCGACACTCGCGGCCCGCAGTTTCGGCTGAAACCACGGTTAGGCCTATCGCGAGTGTCTCTGTTTCGGCTGAAACCGAGACCTCGGTTCTCCTTCCGACAAAGCATGCCTCCGATAACCGAGGCCACACAGGCCATGGCTGAGTCGGCTACAGAAATTCCTGCTGAAGTAGCAGGCACACGAGTTGTCTGACACTATTCCGTTGGACATCTCTACTCCTGCACGTGGGGCAGCTAGACCCCCTGCTTCTATGTCTATCAAGGCCTTTTCCAGGGCTAAAGCAGCCAAACTTTCCAAGGCCTTACCTTCAAAAGCTCCCTCTCACAGGCCTTCCTGAGGACCTTATTTCTCTGATCAGAGGAACCCATCCTCGCCCAGACAGGGCCTCACAACCCCCTCCTGAAAAGAGGCCTAGGACTGAACCCCCTGAACCTCTGTCCTCTGACTACTCCTTGGATGGCTCAGATGTATCGGACCATCAGGAAGGCCCGTACTCACCTTATGAGGATTCTGATGCAGAAGACTCCATTCCTTCTGCCTCACCTCCAGAAGAATTTTCTTTTGGGGAAACCCTACACTCAAGTGAGGGAACACTTCCAATGGCAGGGTCAGGATTTTTCTGATTCTAGGAAAAGGCTAAGGACTTTTTTATACTTACCACAGCATAGGCCTTTAGCCATTCCACCTGTACTATCAGTTGTTGATGATGCATACAATGATGCCAGTACTGCCCCTGATTCTCTTCCCCCGGCCCCTGCAAAGCCTGACAGATACTACAGGGTCCCGGATTCTCACTACCACTTGTATAAGGCTCATGCTGCAGACCCAGAAACCATTTCTCAGGGCCCCAAAAGTGTTGCAGCTGCCTCTGCCAAAAACCCACTACCATCTGAAAGAGAATCTAGAGCATTAGAGAGATGGGGTAAAAAGGTTTATACATCTGCTACTCTTTCTGCCAGGGCTTTAAACTGTCAATTTCACATGATACAATACCAGGAATTTTTGTTAGATCAGCTGAATAAAAAGCTGGCCTCTCCTGAACCTTTAGACCGTAAGTCCCTTCAGGATTTGGTACACAATTCTCAGCAGGTCAGTAATCATTTCTTAAAATGTGGCTATGATGCACTGGAGGCTTCATTTAGATCAGCTATGACTGGAGCAGTGATTCGAAGACATGCCTGGTTAAAAGAACAATCCTTACCAGACCATGTTAAGTCTAAACTCCTGGATGCCCCTATTGAGAAACAAAGTTTGTTTGGCTCCCCGGCACAGGAGGTTCTAAAGAAAGTGGAAGAAAAAGCAAAATCTGTCCAAACAGTCAAGGATTTTTTGCAGGTCCAACCTCCGAGGTTTAGCAGAAATTGGCCTTCAAAGAATTGGTCCTTTCCAGACACCTCCAGAGCACAGAGAGGCAGAAATAGACGCCCAAGAGGCAGAGGTCAATCTAGGGGTGCCTACAGGGTCGCCAGTGGCAACCTGCCAACCAAAGAAGTGCCGCCACAGCTGCGACTGCAACCACTTCTACAGGACAGACACAATGACTTGGCTCTGATTCCGCCTACCAGGGAACAACTGGAAGCACCCTTGGGCAGAAAGCTAGCCTTATTCTCAAGAAATTGGCATTGTATTACAGGAGACAAATGGACTTTACAAACAATAGACAAGGGCTACAGGTTTCACTTCCACACTCTACCAAAAAAGAGAGGAATGCCAAACCTTCCACCAAGCCAGAAATCAGAGGCTCTAAAACAAATAATCAGTTTACTAAGGATGAGAGCAATAGAAAAGGTACCATCTATGGAACAAGGCCAAGGATTTTACTCCAGACTATTCCTTGTACCAAGAAAAGAAAATCAATGGAGGCCTATTCTCGATTTGTCCGCACTGAACACATACCTCATTGTTCCAAAATTCAAAATGCTGACCCTACAGCAACTTCTTCCCATGTTGGGCAAGGAGTCTTGGCTGGTGACTCTAGATCTCAAGGAGGCATACCTGCACGTCCCTATACGACCAGATTGCAGAAGACACCTCCGATTTCTTGCAGGATCAGAGCATTATCAATTCTCAGCATTGCCCTTTGGCTTATCTACTGCGCCCAGAGTATTCACGAAATGCCTGGCATCCGTAATTGCTCATTGCAGGCTTCAGGGAATTCAAATCTACCCATACCTGGATGACTGCCTAATACAAGCGGACAGCAAGACAAAATTAATAAAGGATTTGGCCAATGTCATACAACTGCTGCAAGCCTTGGGATACACAGTCAACTTACAAAAATCAAGACTAGTGCCATCCCAAAGGATAACATTTTTGGGTGCAGAACTGGACACAATAACTCAGACGGCTTTTCTCACAGAGGAAAAACAAAAGCAACTACCAGTCTATTTCATGGCATTAACAAGACAAACTCAGCTTACTGCAAGGAAAGTCCTGCAGGCCCTGGGTTACATGGCATCCTGCATAATATTGATCCCACATGCCAGGCTGCATATGAGAAAGTTACAATGGTACCTAAGGAATGTATGGTCTCAACACAGACACAGCCTAGAAGCCCAGATACCAATCATTCCATGTCTGAAAAAAGAATTCCTGTGGTGGGCACAGGCCTGTCAGATAAACAGAGGATTGCCTTTCCACAAACCTCATCCAAGGCAGACCATCACCACGGACGCCTCAGACCTAGGCTGGGGGGCACACATGGAAGACAAGTGTATCCAAGGCCTATGGTCACAAGACCAGCTGAATCTACACATAAATCTAAAGGAGATGCTGGCAGTGAAACATGCAATCGAGGCATTCAGACCATTCATCCAGCAAGAACACCTGATGATAAGGACGGACAATACCACAGTCATGTGGTACATCAACAAACAGGGAGGCACACATTCATACCCTCTATGCCGGACGGCAATGGACCTGTGGAACTTGGCTCTGAATCTCAACATCCAACTGCAGGCCAGATTTGTACCAGGAAAAGAGAATTCACTAGCAGACAGCTTAAGCAGAACTACCACGGATGCTCACGAATGGATGCTGCATCCAGATATTTTCAAAACCATAACAAAGAAATGGGGAATGCCAGAGATAGACCTGTTTGCCTCCCCACACAACCACCAACTGAAGAAATTCTGCTCAAGAGTATACCACCCACTTGCCTGGAGGGTGGACTCCCTTTCTTTCAGCTGGAAGGACCTGACAGTATATGCCTTTCCACCTCTTCCTCTGATGTACAAAGTTCTACTGAAGATCAGAGAGGAACAGCCAAAGGTAATTCTGATAGCTCCAGACTGGCCAAGGCAACATTGGTACCCGCTACTGAGAAGCATGTCTCGGACGCACTCATGGCATCTACCTCTATGTCCTTTACTTCTAACGCATAACAATTACAAGACCTTGCATCCAAACTTAAAAACACTGCAGCTAACTGCTTGGAAAATTGCATAAAACAAAACCAACTTGATTTATCTCAGAGGGTTAAGGACATTATCCTGGAGGCTCGCAGACCCTCCACAAGGAAAACATATTCAGCCAAATGGAAAAGATTCCTCATTTGGAGTGCAGAAAAGGGAGACAATGTCGCACTAGCAAACCTAGCACACATCCTGGAATACTTAGCAGAACTGTTCCACAATGGCCTGTCCTATTCTTCCATTAAGATACATGCATCAGCAATTTCAGCAGAGTACAACATGGATCCTCCTGTCTTCTCTCATCCTCTCCTCAGACAATTTTTGAGAGGGATCAAAAATGTAAAGCCTCCAAGGAAACCACCTTTGCCTGCATGGGATCTCAATTTTGTGCTAGAAAAATTAACACTTCCCCCTTTTGAACCAGCAGCAACAGCAGACTTACAGTTCTTATCTTGGAAAACTGCCTTCCTGCTAGCAATCACTTCAGCAAGAAGGGTGTCTGAGTTACAGGCATTAATGGCAGTGCAGCCTTTCCTTATCTTCCATCAGGATAGAGTGTCTCCGAGAACCAATCCTACTTTTATGCCAAAGGTGGTATCCAGGGTATCCTTGAACCAAGCCATACATTTACCTACATTCTTCCCCAACCCACAGAACAGGGGAAAAACTACTACACACCTTGGATGTACACAGACAACTGCGCTACTATCTGGACAGAACCAAGGCCAGCAGAAAAACTGACCAGCTTCTGGTAGCATATGCAACAGGAGTGCAAGGAAAAGCAATTTCAAAACGGACAATCTCAAAATGGATAGGAAATTGCATTCGATTCTGCTACTCATTTCATGGAAAGACAACTCCTGAAAATATCAGGCCTCACTCCACAAGAGCTACAGCCACCACTACAGCTTTCCTACGAGGAGTGGCTACCAAAGACATTTTAGAAGCTGCTACTTGGAGCTCCGTGCATACATTTGCCAAGCATTATAATCTTCCTTTATACTCCAGATCCCGAGCAGGTTTTGCAACTGCTGTTTTACAAGGGATCTTAACTACACCATTATCTTAGTGCCTCCTCCCCCAGTTTGGCTATGGTATTCTACCCATTTGTTATGACTGCAGATGCATCCTTGAAGGACATAGTACAGTGTTGTACCTACCATAAATGTAGATGTCCGATAGGTATGCATCTGCAGTCAGGATTACCCGCCCTCCTTCCCCTCTGTGGTATTCCTAGGGTACTTACCCCTCTTTTAGCTAGCTGGGGGAATCTATTATGGTGTATTTGTTTGTATGTATATATATTTTGCTTTCTACTGTTTGGAATTATCTGCATTTATCCAAATTTAGCCTTCCTAGAGGGCATCTGGGGCAAGAAACACTGAGGAAAATGGCGTCGGCTGATGCCTTTATACCCCAGCAGCTATGACGTCGGGTGAAGTGCGACATGACCCAGACTTTGGAATCCGGCCGACCGAAGGGCTGCCTGAGGCAGGACAACCCATTTGTTATGACTGCAGATGCATACCTATCGGACATCTACATTTATGGTAGGTACAAAACTGTACTTATATCATTGCTGCAGTAGTCTTGGCTACATGGGTTATATCCTGCCAAGGATACAACAGACGGCCAGCTTCCAAAGCTTCAGCGCACTCCCCACACACTCAAACTGTTTGACAGCTTGAACTGAGCTGACTAAAAGACAACTTTCTAAAGACATGCATCTGGAGCATTTCTCCCGGGCCTCTGCTGAAAACAGGCTCTGTGGAACCTAGTCGGACTTTCCCGGTCAACAAATGTTAAATAAAAAAAAATAAATAAATAAATTGGGTGCTAAGCCCTTCATAGTTTTACTGCTGCCAAAGCATATATGGCTTTTGAGGATTAGTGGTTAGCTTGTGCTCTTCCTTTACTTGGCAGACATTCTCTTCGTGGGGGGGAAATCCTTCCATTTAATAATTTAGTTTTAATGGACTGTCATTTCTTGGGTTTTAATGGACTGTCATGAGATTGTTCTTTACTTTTAAAAGGGGAGCGCGCTCTCCCTTTTTTTTTTTCCCTGTCTGTTTAAAAGTTGCTCTGGAGTAGGGACTTCATTTGTCAGCAACCTGTGGGTCTTGGATCCAATATCGGATCCGAGCCGGCAACTTGTAGCATAGCTAGGGATCCGAGCTCCTAGCTCCTCCCCTCACCCATAATCCCCTGCCAACCTCCTATGACCTCAGATCTAGTTTGCCATGCTTGAGTGTGCAGCTAGATTTTGGAGCTCCTAGCATTTTCTTATTTTTTTTTATCAAACTTTGTAATTGTAATTTGTGTGAGTGGTTAGGTTTCCTGTCTGGTTTAATTTTTTTTGGTCGTTAGTGTGTCTGTGTGTGTTTGTGTTTGGGGCCTGGTGTGCTTGTGTAATATACTTTAGTTTTGGGTATGGCAGAGGCCCCAAAACCTATTTTTTCTAAATGCACCGAGTGTGGCCATAAGCTATCTCGGGCTGATGGCCACACTCTGTGTGTTCGGTGCCTTGGGGTTGAACACCTCTCCTCAGGCTGTACCATTTGTGCAGCGTTCAACCCCAGGGCACTGAAAGAGCGGAGGTCGAAGCTTGTCCTGGCAGGTCTTCGGCTTAGGCCTCCGCTCCTCCCGTGGCACCTCCTCAGCCTGTGGTGGTAGCCACTCCTGCCCCCCTTCCCCCGGCCGGGATTCAAACTCCCACTAAAGCGCCGGAGGACAGGGAGGCCAGGAGGGAGAAGCACCACAAGTGGCGGGCCGAGGCCTCCTCTTCGGCCCCCCTGGCTAAGCGAGCTTCTCCCTCCACGGCTTCCAGATGTCCTCCTCAGCTCCGATCCTCTTGCTTCTCCCCGGGACCCGAGGAGGAGGAGACCCGATCTCAGTCGAGGTCATCGAGGCGGCACTCAGGCCTGCCTCGGTGGCCTCTTCGAGATCTACATACAGCCTGTCAGATGCAGACTTGGACCGGATGATGGGAAGGTTCATCCAGGCCCAGCTGCAGATGGGAGTGCTCTTGCCTTCCGCCCCCCCATTCGGGGGGGAGCTCGACCCCTTTCTTTTCTCAGATTGCTCCTTCTCTGACCCGTTTTCCGGGTTTGGAGCCGGGCAAAGTTGGAGCCGGGAGTGGGTCGGCGCCGACACTACTGGGTACTTCGGATCCGACCCTGCCCTCGAGTTTGTCGGATCCGACCTCTCGGAGCTGTGGGCTGAGCTTCGGATCCGAGGGTTTCAGTGTGCCTTCGGCTCAGTCCAGGTCGGAGCACACTGGTCCCTCTGATCCGACGGTCTCTGTGCCAGATCCGAGTGGGAGTCTCCGAGTGGGAGTCTACTTTCGGAGCCCAGGGAGAGCGGCTCCCCCTCGGCCTTCGATGCACTGGAGAGGGCTCTGTCGAGAGCATCCAGACTCCCGGCCCTTGCCTCGGCTCCACCCTGCACTCCCTCTCTGCTGGGTCAGGCTTCCATCACCCGGCCAGAGGGACAGCCTGCTTCGATGTCCCAGGTTGTTCCTTTGGAACAAGATATTGCTGGCGAGACTTCCTCGGACAACCCCCCGAGGAAGTGCCTCGCAAGCACAAGTGTAAGAGGAGGCACGTGGACTTCCCCGAATCCTTAACAGAGGACAGTGACTTGGATGAAGGGGAAGGCTCCCCAAGGTCACCCCCGGAAGATGTCTCCTTTGGAGACGTCATGGAAATGCTCAGGATCAGTGGTGGGTGGTCTGCCCCCAAGGCTTCCTCGGACGAGTCTGTGTTCATGGAGGCAATCGAAGCAGGCCCGTCTACCTCTTGGGTGTCCCCTCCGGCCGACCCCCCTGGTGGACCTTATTACCACCAGGGTGTGGAAGGAGCCAGACACTGTGGAGCCAGTCCCTAAATGCCCGGACAGGATACTGAGCCCCCCCCCCCCCACAGACCGGTCCCACTGGAGCAAATGTCCCCCCGTAGATGCCATGTTGACGGCAGCCACGAAGAGGGAACTAGCTCAGGAGAGCCCCTCGGTCCATCCACCGAGCAAGGAGTCCCGCTCGATGGATCGCCTTGGGAAGCGGGTTTTTAGTTCATCGACCTTCAAGGTAAAGTCTCTGAACTATATGGCACATGTCATCAGGATGCAGCGGGATCTTATCAAAGAATACGCTGCTTCCCCCCCTGAGTCCATGTCGGCGGAGGACAAGCAGTTGTACTCCACTCGAATGGCCACTCTAAGGTCTATCTCCAATACCTCTATGCGGCTTTTCTCCTACGCTACTGAGGGAGCTGCTAGAGCCAGCAGGAGCGGGCCTAGTCATGAGACGTCAGGCCTGGCTCCGGCATTGTGACTTCACGGAGCCCTTTAAAGGCGTCCTTTGCGAATGCTCCTTTTGATGGTTCTGCCTTGTTTGGCAAGACCGTTCGCAAAACACTGGTCCAGAGCGAGAAGGACGGGAAGACATTGTCTGCTGGAGTCAGCTTCTCTGCTCCCCAGAGGTCCTTCTCGAAGAACCAAAAGGGACCGAAGAAGATGTGGTTCCGGAAATCGCAACATTCCCAACCTGCTCCGGGCAACCAGTCCTTCCGTGGCAGAGGAGGACAAGGAGGACGCCGCCCTAGGGGCAGAGGGGCCCCGACTAACTTTGGGTCCAGAGAATCCTTCTCTGACCGGCCCACGCAGCAGCCCTGAAGGGTTGCCAGCCTGCTCTGCTCTGGAGGCAGTCGAGGGGGGGGCATTTCTCGAGGCATCTGGCGGCTTGGGAGGCAATCACATCAGACCACTGGGTGCTTCGTATCATATCCAGAGGCTACAAAATTCCAATGCATCATGTCCCCAAATTCAGGAGCCTCCCCGATGTTCCCACCCGATCAGAGGGAGGCTGCAGCCGCAGAAATCCAGCAGCCGTTAGAAAAACGAGCCATCCAACCCGTCCCCTAAGACCAGCTCAGATTAGGGTTCTACTCCAGGTTCTTTCTGGTGCCAAAAAAGACGGGGGACTTGAGACCAATTCTAGATCTTTCCCTCTTGAACCTGTCGGTAACCAAGGAAAAATTCCAAATGGTCACTCTTCAGTCCATTTTCCCCCCTCTTATGGGAGAGCGATTGGATGTGCTCTATAGACCTCAAGGATGCGTACTACCACATTCTAATGGAAAGACGATCCAGGAGGTTTCTCCGCTTCCGGCTGGGAGCCAGTCATTATCAGTTCAGGGCCCTTCCCTTTGGCCTCACCACAGCCCCCAGGGTGTTCACCAAAGTTTTAGCAGTGATAGCGGCCCAACTGAGACTCCAGGGAATGCAGGTCTTTCCGTACCTGGACGACTGGCTTCTAACCGCCCCAACAAGGCATCTACTCTGCTCAGCCAGAGATTACTTTCTCTGCCTAGCCCCCCAGTTAGGCATCACAATCAATGTGGACAAATCTTCCCTTGCTCCGACACAAGTAATAGAGTTTATAGGGGCCAGATTAGATACCAGGGATCTACGAGTCTTCCTGACTTCGGAACGACTACAGAATCTGAGATTGCATGTGCGGGCCATCCTACAATCGGAAGCTCCACCGACAGAATTGGTCTTGAGGGCGCTGGGCTCCATGGCGGCTGCAGTAACGCTTCTTCCATGTGCTCGCCTAAATATGAGGGTACTGCAGTGGACCCTTCAAATGCAATGGTCCTTCCAATCTCTTCCTCTCTGCCACCCTATCTCTATCAGCAAGGTTTGCAGGAGGGCCCTGTTATGGTGGCTCCAATCCCCGGACCTCCATATAGGCCGGCCCTTCTGCACTCCTCCCCCTCTCGCCACGGTGACCACGGATGCCTCTCGCCTCGGGTGGGGGGGGCATTACACGGGCAGGACAGTCCAAGGCAGTGGAACGACAGAGACCTCCTTGCATATCAACGTTCTGGAGATGAGAGCGGTGCTGTTGGCTTTGCAGGCACTTCAGAATCTCCTCCCTGTAGGAATGATTGCAATTCAGTCAGACAACATGTCTGTTTGGTACATCAACAAACGGGGAACCAGATCCTACCCCTTATGCCAAGAACCCATGAGAGTGTGGGAATGGGCGATTTCCACCAACCGCTTTCTGATCGCAATGCACATTCTTTGGCGGGCCAACATTCTGGCGGACAAACTCAGCCGCACCATTCTTTCCCCTTACGAGTGGTCTCTCAACCCACTAGTAGCGAAGCGGATACTCGCAAAATGGGGGCACCCCTGCTGCGATCTCTTTGCCTCTCCCTTAAATACGAAATGCGACAGCTTCTTCGCTCTGATTCCCCCACCAGGGGAAGCCCCGAGAGATGCTCTGGTGCATGTTTGGCTGCCCGGTCTACTCTATGCCTACCCTCCTTTACCCCTGATGCTAAAGCTCTTACAGAAAGCCTCGCGGTTGGGGAGCAGAATGATCCTCATTGCCCCATTCTGGCCTCGGCAAACTTGGTTCCCTTACCTGTGGTCTCATCTAGTGAATCCTCCTTGGATTCCACTCCGGATCCATCGGAATTACAGACCCTGAATCTGGTCAACCTGAAGCTGACAGCTTGGTTGCTCCAGTTCCACTCTTAGTCAGGACTCCCGACATCTCCTCACCAGTCAAAGCCATCCTGGTGGCAACACATAAGCCTTCCACCAGAAAAATATACCGCAGTAAATGGAGACGCTTTTCCATCTGGGCGGAACATCATAATCTGGATCCCTTCACTGCCCCTCTACCGTCCGTACTGGACTTTCTAACCGGACTCTTTCAGCAAGGAGCTAGTTGTTCGACAGTCAAGGTACAGTTGGCAGCCATCTCCCATTACCATGTGGGACATGAGACATGTCCTTTGTCAGCTAAATTGTGCAAAACATTTCTCAAGGGCACCTTTCTATTCAGGCCCCCTATCAAAGAAGCCATACCCCCTTGGGATCTTTCTCTAGTCCTTCAAGCCTTGACCGCTTCTCCCTTTGAACCAGCCGCATCGATCGATCTCAAATATTTGTCCTGGAAAACAGCATTCCTGGTAGCCATCACTTCAGCCAAGAGAGTATCGAAACGCCAAGCCTTTTCCGTAAAGCCTCCTTACTTGGTCTTCCATCCGGACAGAGTGTACCTCAGGACCAATCCCTCCTTTCTTCCCAAGGTGGCATCGGAAATAAATATCAATCAGTCCATCAACTTACCGGTTTTCTTCCCCAAGTATCAGAATAAAGGAGAGTACAAGCTGCATTCATTAGATGTACCCAGGCAGCTGTGTTTCTATATTCATAGGACAGCTGGTCACAGACGATCTGATCAGCTGTTTGTCTCCTTTGCTAAATTCAGTTTAGGTAAAGCCGTTTCAAAGGTCACCTTGTCACGTTTGATTTCTCCATGTATTCTTCTGGCTTACCAAGCTTCCGGGAGGCCCGCACCTGAAGGAGTCCGTGCACATTCCACTCACTCCATCTCTACTTCTGCTGCCTTTAAATCTAGAGTGCCATTAGATGATATTTGTTCGGCAGCTACTTGGGCCTCATCTCATACTTTTATTAACCACTACAAACTGGATGTAATTTCTAGAGGGAGAGCATCCTTTGGCTCCGCAGTGCTCCGGAACATCCTTCCATGATGGCCGCCCAAGATTCAGGTAGCTGGGGACTCTGTCCCACAGGTTGCTGACAAACGAAGTCACTACTCCAGATTAAGAAAGTTATGTACTCACCATAATGTTCCATCTGAGTAGGTGGCTTCATTTGTCTGCAACCATCACCCCCTCCTTCCCCCTGGCCTTCAGAACTTGGTCCTGTTCCATCTATTATGCTTGTTGGAACACCTTTTCAGGTATCCATAGAGGGGCAAACTTGATCTGAGGTCATAGGAGGTTGGCAGGGGATTATGGGTGAGGGGAGAAGCTAGGAGCTCTGATCATAGTTATGCTACAAGTTGCCGGCTCGGATCCGATATCTGATCCAAGACCCACAGGTTGCAGACAAGTGAAGCCACCTACTCAGATGGAACGTTATGGTGAGTACATAACTTCTTATTTAGAGTAACTGAAAACTATTATGTTGAGAAATTATATTTATTTTACTTTGTGGAGCTGGCAAAATGTTTAAAGTGCATTTTACTGTGTTTATGAAAAAAAACAATGAGACTTGTTTTTAGTTTTTACTGCCATTTGCTACTTGTTTTCCCCTCAGGAAAGATGCACCATTTTCAGCTTGGCCATGGAAAAATCTTTTTATCCCATTCTTTGTCCTTTTTCCAGCCACAAAAAGAAAACGTTAAGCAAGCAACCTTTGCCGTCATAGTAGGCTAACAATTTGGCTCAGCTGCAAGTGCGTGACTCTGTTGTGGGCATCAGTGTACCTCGGGTCACTCGTCTTTTACCGCATATCCCTCTGGTGTCGCTTGTCTTTTACCCAGGATCCCTCTGGTGTAGCATGTACAGCTGCTATGGACCAGGGGTTAGCCACATCTTTTGGGCTATTGGGGGTCTCCTCACTGGGCAAGGGAGAGCCATTCTTGTCAGACCTAGGAGAGTGAATATGGAAGGTCACCTGTTCTGGGAGAGTGTTGTGCCCATTTCTGGGGAAGCTGCTGCCATTAATAAAACTGTTGGTCACAGTATTCCTGACCAAAAAGAAATTGAAAACTAAACATGAAGCTAATCCTCAAATTTCCTTAGACTGCATTAGTTTACTGGTTCTGGCTCAGGGTTTAATTCAGGGTATTGATCCTTCTTGTAAAGTAGGATTCCCCCTTTCCTGAAGAAATTCAAGATTCTGAATCTGGACAGGAAGATTGAGGACAGATGCAGGGTTTTCTCCTCCAGATTTGTTGTTCAGACTCCTGAGAACTCAGTTTCTGACCCTTAATGTGCCAGTGTATTCATTGGGAGAACAATGAGGTTTCTTAACTACTGCTGTTACAGAAGGAATTTACAGAACATGTACCCATTCCTCCAGTTCTGTGAGCATTTTGAGGATGTGTGTATGTTACTGCCTGAAATCTTCCTGACAGTCACCCAGCTGCCTCTAAAAAGGCAGATAGGATATATAAAGTTCCTCAGTCATGTAGGTTTTTATACAGTCTTCCAAACCTAATCCATCCCTCCTTGGGATCTTCCCAAACCAGATCAGCAGCTATAGCTTTATTTTCTGCTGCTAAACACTTAGCTAGTTCCACTCCTGTTCTCTCTATTAATAAGTATGGGGAAAATGTATGCTTTTGCAACTTTGATTTTCAGAATTTTTAATTGTTAGGCTTGTGTAAAGGTTTGTTCTGACTAATTGTGAAAGTATGAGGGTGCACTCTGTGGGGGAAAAATCTGCTTTAAATTTTTTCTGTTGTTCAAGTCTCTGCCAATCATTTTCAGTGTGCATATGACTCCAACGGTTGCAGCTACTGGTGCTGTTTTTCAAAAATTTGCATGGCTTCATTCTCAGAACCTTCCAGATGTTAAAAAGATTAGATTTTAAATTCTCCTTTGGCTAGAGGTTTAGTTTTTGGGGTCTATATTAAAAGACCAAAGAAGTTTCAGCGAACACCTCTTGGTCGACATAATGAGCGAACGCACTAAAGTGCAAATGCTCAAAACAGCGATTATCATTTGGCCATTCCCGTGTGTTCGCCCCTTTCCTCACTGTAGTGCGATCTCTGAGCAGGTATATTTAGATAGGGGGGGGTGGGGGCAAAGCTCCCCACATTGTTTTAAAGTGTGTGTGTGTGTGTGTGTGTGTGTGTGTGTGTGTGTGTGTGTGTGTGTGTGTGTATATATACACGCTAGCGGTTTCTTTCCCAGGGAAAGAAACCACTATTTTGAGCGTTCGTGCTTTAGTGCGTTTACTTATTATCTGTTGACCAAGAGGTGTTCTCCGAAACACCTCTTCGGTCTTTTAATCTAGACCAAGTTTTTGGACTCTCTGCTGCAGGGGTAATAAAGTGGGATGAAAGGGGTAAGCTGATGCAGAGAATCTAATGGAAAC
This sequence comes from Protopterus annectens, assembly GCF_019279795.1. Classification (NCBI taxonomy): domain Eukaryota; kingdom Metazoa; phylum Chordata; order Ceratodontiformes; family Protopteridae; genus Protopterus; species Protopterus annectens. The sequence continues at coordinate 222,338,692 of NC_056740.1, forward strand.
TCGCAAAACTAAGGATAGTCCAGCAAATCAAAATAACTGTTTGAGACTTGTTTCCCCTTCCAACTGTGGTACCCACTTTTTTCTTCCAGAAGGTCTGAATTTCCACGTTCCAGGGGGTAATTTCTCATCTGCTGGAAGACTCTACTTTTTCTTCATCCCATGTTGTCCTTTGAAGTGCTAGATCCATTTCTTCAGAAGATTGGAAAGTGGTTTTATTAAAGGATGTTGGTGCCAAAGAAAGAAAATGTTTGGAGACCAGCTCTGGATCTTACTTTCTTAAACCCGTTTGTGATGGTGCCCAAATTAAAAATGATGTCCACTTCACAACCTGTTACCTCTTCTTCCTCATTCAAGTTTCCTTGTAACATTAGATCTAAAAGGATGCTTATCCCATTGATATTCATCCAGACCTTAGAAGTTTCTTAACATTTTTTGTGCCTGGATCACATTATCAGTTCTCTGCAAGCACACTTGGTGCAGTGGACAGTACAAAGTTGTAAAGCAAGGTGTCTAGATCCAGTTATGGCTCATGGGAGGCTACAGGATATTTATGTTTTCCCGGATGACTTGTTTGTCTTTGAAAAAGACTCTAGAAAGTGTCAGGAGTCTGTCTCTTGGGTGACCTAGCTCTTCCCACAAGCTGGGATTCAAAGAGAACATTCAAAAGTTTTTTTGACTCCTTCAGATTGTATATCTGGAGTGTCCTCTAGAAACAACAGTTAAGAGCTTTAATTCCTCAAGGAAAAAAAATGGATCTATCTAGATCTGTTTTTGCCATTTTCCACTTGGACTTTCGTCGCTGCGAGGGAATACCTCAGGATTTTGGGTTTCATGTTTTCCGTGATTCTCATGTTAATGAGAAAGTTAGTGATATCTGAAGTCTCTTTGGTCCCAGCACCAGCACCCCTTGTCTTTTCAGATCACAGTGCTAGGGTTTGTCAGAAGGGAAAGGACTTTAAGACAGAAGATATTCCAAATTCAGGTCTACCCATCTCCCTCACCGTTTCAAAGCAGTCAGTCAACACAGATGCCTGCGACTGTGGATGGGGAGCAGTTTCAGGAGGGGATAATAGTGAAAAGTGTGTGGGACACCAAAGACAGATGCAAGTGCGTTTTAATATGAGATTCTTGCCCTGGTCAAGGCACTCAACTCTCTGATTCATCTTTGGTCCCCAGAGACTTCAAGTTGTTACAGACAGTACCACAGTCAAGTGGTACATCAACAACCAAAGGGGGAACCTGATCATACTCCCTCTACAGATTAATCATGTTTGCTTGGGATGTAGCTTCACAATACAGTCTCAATCTGCAGATCTATATTACATTCTATCAGAGCAAAACTGTGTGACAGACTTGGTGAGCAGGACCAGGGCAGATCCTTATGAATGGAAAGTTAGACTGGAAGGTCTTCAATATTTGATCCATCTCTAGGAAGCTCCAAAAGTTGGCTTCTTGGCCTCATCTCTGAACAATCAGCTGGCAAGATCCTGTTGCAAGATTCCATGCAAGAAGGTCTGGAAGACGGATGCTTTTTTCTTTTCCTCGGACAGGAATGTTCTGTATGCTTTTCCACCCTTTCCACTAATATCACCCAAGATCATTGTGTTGACTCCTTCTGGCCCAGGCAACTGTGGATGTCCTTCAAGGATGCATCTGCAGTCCTTACAAATGGGTTGTCCTGGCCTCAGGCAGCCCTTCGGTCGGCCGGATTCCAAAGTCTGGGTCTGGCCTCTGCTGATGTTGCACTTCACCCGACGTCATAGCTGCAGTTCAGCGGGTATAAAGGCATCAGCCTACGCCATTTTCCCCAGTCTTTCTTGCTGCGTGGCGCCCGAAGCAGAAGCTGTTCGCAAGTGCCGGTCGGTCAGAACCAGAGATTGCTACTACCGAAGACTTCTAAAAGCTAAGTACCCCGTTGGGGACTCTTTCTTGCCTCAGCCGATGTCAGAAAGTGAATAACTGTTTAACTTGTGGGAAACAAATACCTCATAAAGATTTCCACTCTTACTGCCTACCTTGTTTAGGCCCAGACCACGGCGTAGCAGCTTGTCTAGCCTGTGCTTCCTTCAACCGACGCTTAGACGCCGGTCGGAGTTTGCAGAGGAGTTTTTCGCCCGCTTTTGCTTATATCATGCCGCCGGAGACTCGACTTCACATTTAGCTAAAAGCGTAAGGAAAAGGACCGACACTCGGGTCCGGGTTTCACGAAACCGCTAAGCCAACCGCGAGTCTCTGTTTCGCTGAAGCCGAGTCCGATTCTTCCTTCGGCCGAAAGCTTGCCTCCTTCTACCGAGGCCTCTTCCAGCATGGCTGAATCTGCTGCTGAAAATCCACCTGCTCTTACAGTTTCTCAGGATTTATCAGATACTGTCCCCTTAGATGTATCTACTCCTGCACGTGGAGCTGCTAGGCCCCCTGCATCCATGTCAATTAAGGCTTTTGCCAGGGCTAAAGCAGCTAAATCTTCAAAGGCCATGCCTGCTAAAGCCCCCTCTCACAGGCCTAGCTCTAGTACTCAAATGCTTAGTCTAGCAGAGGATCTCATTTCTTTGATCAGGGGAACCCAGTCTCACCCTGACAGGGCCTCTCACCCACCTCCAGAGAAGAGGCTTAGAGCAGAGCCCCCTGAGCCAGTTTCTTCAGATTATTCCTCTGATGATTCAGAACATACAAATCCTCCAGAGGGCCCTTATTCTCCATATGTGGACTCTGATGCAGAGGATTCCATACCTTCTGCCTCTCCTCCTGAGGAATTTTCTTTTGGGGAAACCTTGCATGCTATGAGGGAACAATTTCAATGGCAGGGCCAGGACTTTTCAGACTCTAGGAAAAGGCTTAGGACCTTTTTACATTTACCACAGCATAGGCCTTTAGCTATTCCTCCAGTACTTACAGTTGTGGATGATGCATTTACTGATGCTTGTACTGCCCCTGACTCATTGCCTCCGGCCCCTGCTAAGCCCGACAGATACTACAGGGTTCCGGACACCCATTATCATTTGTATAAGGCTCCTATTGCAGATCCTGAAACTATTTCACAGGGCCCCAAAGCTGTAACAGCTGCCTCTGCCAAAAACCCCCTCCCTTCTGAAAGAGAATCTAGGGCATTGGAGAGATGGGGTAAAAAAGTTTATACTTCTGCTACTCTTTTGGCTAGGGCCTTAAACTGTCAATTCCACATGATTCAGTATCAGGAATTTCTGTTAGATCAGCTCACTAAAAAACTGTCCTCGCCTGAACCTTTAGACCGTAAGACCCTTCAGGATTTGGTGCATAGCACTCAGCAGGTCAGTAATCATTCCTTAAAATGCGGCTATGATGCACTGGAGGCTTCCTTTAGATCAGCTATGACTGGTACAGTGATCAGAAGGCATGCATGGTTAAAAGAGCAATCCTTACCAGACCATGTAAAGTCAAAGCTTCTAGATGCTCCCATGGAAAAGCACAGTTAGTTTCCCCTGCACAGCAAGTGTTGAAGAAGGTGGAAGAAAAAGCTAAATCTGTCCAGACAGTCAAGGATTTCTTACAGGTCCAGCCTCTGAGGTTTAGTAGGAACTGGCCTTCCAAGAATTGGTCCTTTCCAGACACCACCAGAGCACAGAGAGGCAGAAATAGACGCCCTAGAGGCAGAGGTCAGTCCAGAGGTGCCTACAGGGGACGTCAGTGGCAGCCTAACAGCCAGAGAACTACTGCCACAGATCCAGCCACTACCACTTCTACAGGACAATCACAGTGACTTGGCTCTGAAACCGCCTACCAGGGAACAACTGGCAGCACCCTTAGGCGGAAAATTAGCCTTATTTTCAGTAAATTGGCATTACATTACAGGAGACAAATGGATTTTACAGACAATAGACAAAGGCTACAGGTTTCACTTCCATACTCTTCCAAGGAAGAGAGGAATGCCAAACCTACCTCCAAACCAAAGGACAAAAGCTCTACAGCAAATAGACCACTTACTAAGGATGAGAGCTATAGAAAAGGTACCGCTATGGAACAAGGACAAGGATTTTATTCAAGGCTTTTCCTAGTACCAAGAAAGGAAAACCAATGGAGACCTATCCTCGACCTGTCCGCCCTAAACACATATCTCATTGTTCCAAAATTCAAAATGCTGACCCTACAGCAACTTCTTCCCATGCTGGGCAAGGAGTCTTGGCTGGTGACTCTGGATCTCAAGGAGGCATACCTGCACGTCCCCATACGACCAAATTGCAGAAGATACCTCAGATTTCTTGCAGGATCAGAGCATTATCAATTCTCAGCATTGCCTTTTGGCTTATCTACTGCGCCCAGAGTATTCACGAAATGCCTGGCATCAGTAATTGCTCATTGCAGGCTTCAGGGAATTCAAATTTATCCATACCTGGACGACTGCCTGTTACAAGCGGACAGCAAAGACAAATTAACAAAAGATTTGGAAAAGGTTATTCACCTGCTGCAAGCCCTGGGATGCACAGTCAACACAAAAAAGTCAAGGCTGATACCATCCCAAAGGATAACCTTCCTGGGTGCAGAACTGGACACATCAAACCAAATGGCATTCCTCACAGCAGAAAAGCAGAAGCAGCTACCACTCTAATTTCATGGCATTAACAACGCAGAACCAGCTTACAGCAAGGAAAATCCTGCAAGCCCTGGGTTACATGGCATCCTGCATAATAATAATTCCACATGCCAGACTAAATATGAGGAAGTTACAATGGTACCTGAGGAATTTATGGTCTCGGCACAAGCACAGCCTAGAAACCCAAATTCCAATAATTCCATGCCTGAAGCAAGAATTCCAGTGGTGGGCCCAGGCCTGTCAATTGAACAAAGGACTGCCCTTCCACAGGCCTCACCCAAGCCAGACTATCACCACGGACGCCTCAGACCTCGGATGGGGGGCACACATGGTGGAAAAGTGTATACAACGCTTATGGACTCGAGACCAGATGAACCTACACATAAACCAAAAAGAGATGCTGGCAGTAAAACAGGCAATTCAGACATTCAGACCATTTCTTCAACAGGGTCATTTGCTGATAAGGACGGACAACACCACGGTTATGTGGTATATCAACAAACAGGGAGGCACACATTCATATCCTCTATGCCGGATGGCAATGGACCTCTGGAATGTGGCCCTGAGCCTCAACATTCAGCTCCAAGCCATATTCGTGCCAGGAAAAGAAAATATACTAGCAGACATCTTAAGCAGAACCACCACGGATGCCCACGAATGGATGCTGCATCCAGACATCTTCAAAACCATCACAAGGAAATGGGGACTGCCAGAAATAGACCTGTTTGCATCCCCGCACAACCACCAATTGAAAAAATTCTGCACAAGGACATACCACCCACTTGCTTGGAAGGTGGACTCCCTATCCTTCAGTTGGGAAAACCTGACAGCCTATGCATTCCCACCTCTTCCTTTGATGCACAAAGTGCTACTGAAGATCAAAGAAGATCACCCGAGGATCATCTTAATAGCTCCAGATTGGCCGAGGCAACATTGGTACCCGCTACTGAGGAGTATATCCCGGGAACACGCATGGCCTCTACCCCTAATACCTCTACTGCTAACACAGAACAACTTCAAAATCCTGCATCCAAACTTGAAAACACTGCAGCTAGCTGCTTGGAACATTACATAAGGAAAAATAACCCAGATTTATCTTAAAGGGTTAGAGACATTATCTTGGAGGCTCGCAGACCCTCAACAAGGAAAACTTATTCAGCAAAATGGAAAAGATATCTCATTTGGAGTGCAACAAAAGGAGTAGATGCATCATTGGCAAACATAGCTAACATCCTGGAATATTTAGCAGAGCTTTTCCACAATGGTCTGTCTTACTCCTCCATTAAGATTCATGCATCAGCAATTTCAGCAGAATACAACATGGATCCTCCAGTCTTTTCTCA
>NC_056740.1:222349601-222357101 GCF_019279795.1 Protopterus annectens
ATGCGGCTTTGTAATTTTACTGAATCCTTCAAGTCTTTCTTCACTAATGTTCCCTTTGATGGTTCATCTCTTTTTGGACCCCAAGTGAACGAGGCTTTGACTAGGTGCGAGCAGGAAGGAAAAACCTTATCTGCCATTGGAGTCCATTTCTCTCTCCTGTCCAGACATTATCCCAAGGGTAATACAGGAGGGAAAATGTGGTTCCTCAAATCCCAAAAAGGTTTTCCTCAGGCACAAGGTCAGCCCTCCCCGAGGAGGAGAGGAGGAGGGTATAATGAAAGACGCCACCCTCACGGCAGAGGAGGTCCGCAACATCAGGGAGACTGAAGTTTTCTCTGATCGTCCCTTCCATCGACCCTGAGGGGTTGCCTGATTGTCGGTCTCTGGAGGCAGTCAGGGGTTGTATATCGCTGTACCCAAGCCCCTGGCTAACTATCACTCAGGATTGTTGGGCACACACAGTAATATCCAGAGGTTACCGGATTCTCTTTGTTTCCAAACCCCCAACAAACCAGTCTCTTCCAGACGTGCCACCCATCCAGCTAGACCGTGCAACATCAGAGGTCATCTTGTTGCTACAAAAAAGTCATGCAAGAAGTCCCCACAGAGCAAGTAGGATCCGGAACTTACTCTCGATTCTTTTTAGTTCCAAAAAAGACGGGACTGGAGATCAATTCTAGATCTCAGCAGGCTCAACAAGCATGTAAGAAAATCAAAGTTCGAATGGTCACTCTGCAGTCGATATTTCCCTTTATCGGGAAAGACAACTGGATGTGCTATCGATCTCCAGGATGCATACTACCACATCAAAATGGACAGGCGCTCCAGGAGACGCTTGTGCTTCCAGCTGGGAGCCAGCCATTTTCAGTTCAAAACACTGCCCTTTGGCCTCACTACAGCCCCCAGAGTGTTTTACCAAATGCATGGCAGTGGTAACGGCTCACCTGAGATGTCAAGGATTCCAGGTGTTTCTGTACCTAGACTTCTGGCTCCTTACTGCTACCACCAGGCATCAACTTCTAAGGACCAGGGACGAGACTCTATCCTTGTGCGCCAGCCTAGGCATCACTGTCAACTTGCAAAAGTTAGTCTTATCTCCTTCGCAGCATGTTGTATATCTAGGCTCAGAAATAGACACAGCCACCATGTCAGTAAAGCTAACACAGGAGAGAGTGGAATCTCTATGCAGTCAGATCAGATCCTTATTAAACAGAGTCCAGGCTAGAGTAGTACTTCAAGTCTAGGGACTATGGCTTCCGCCATCTTATTAGTTCCTCTTGCTCATCTCCATATAAGGATTCTCCAGTGGATGCTGTTTGCACAATGGTCGATGCAAGACCTTCCATTATCTCACCAGATATTAATAACAAACATATGCAAAAGGGATCTGACATGGTGGTTACACACGAAACAACTTGTCTTGGACGTCCACTTGTTCCTCCCCAAGAGAAAGCAGTTTTGACCACGGACACTTCCCAGATAGGGTGGGGGGCATTATCTGGGAAAGACCGTCCAAGGTACTTGACAAAACCACAATAACCACTTACACATCAATGTTCTGGAGATGAGAGCGGTGCTATATGCGTTGCAAGCACTTTACAGTTCCCTTCTCACTAGAACACTTGCGATTCAGTCAAGACATGTCTGTTGTGTGGTACATAAACAAAAAAGGGGGTACCAAGTCTTACCCGAGAGTTTGGAAATGGGTGATGGATACTTAACGCTTCCTGATAGCAATGCATATCCCGGGGAAATCCAATATAATAGCAGACAAACTCAGCCAAGCAATTCTGATGCCTCACGAGTGGTCCCTGAATCCAGTGATTGCGAAAGAGATCTTTCACAATTGGGGCCAGCCTTGCTGCGATCTATTTGCCACTCACCTGAACACCAAATGCAGCAGCTACTTTGCCCTCATTCCCCATCTGGGGATGTCACCCAGGGATTCTATAGTTCACGATTGACCCCCAGGACTTCTCTATGCCTTTCCTCCCTTTCCACTCATACCTAAAGTAATACAGAAAGCAAGACAGTTGAGGAGTACCTTGATCCTAATTGCTCCTTATTGGCCTCGACAAGTTTGGTTTCCTTTCCTGTGGCCCTACCTTTTGGAGGAACCATGGATTCTGGTCCATCTCCAGATCTCCTGATTCATCAATTGGGACAGTTCCACCCCTCCACCCACACCCTCAAATTGACAGCATGGCTGCTCCAATTCCACGTATAACCAAGTGCATTACCTTATCTCCAACGGTCAAACACATCCTAATTTCATCCCATAAACCTTCCACTCAGAAACTATATTCTAGCAAATGGAAAAGGTTTTCCCTTTGGGCTACAAACCGGGTTAGATCCATATACAGCTCCTTTTCGAATCCATTTTATCCTTCCTAACAACAATTTTTCATTGAGCGGCAGCCGTTACAGTTCAGTTAGCTGCCATTTCCAATTTCCATTTTGGTTTCATGGGAAATCCAGTCATGCAACACTCCCTCTGTAAAACCTTCTTAAAAGGAGTTCTTCTTAGGCCCCCAATAAAACGACGTTTAGAACCCTGGGACTTAAATTTAGTCCTCTAATCTTTGATGTCTGCACCCTTTGAACCATCATCATTGTCGGACTTAAAATTATCATGGAAAACCCTGTTCTTGGTAGCTATAACATCGGCTAGGGGAGTCTCGGAACTTCAAGCCCTAACCCTTCGATCTCCTTACATTATCTTTCACAAGGATAGTCTCTCTTAGGACAAACCCTTCCTTTCTCCCTAAGGTATGCTCAGAACACAACTTGAATACTACCATTGAGCTACCTGTGTTTTTTCCAAACCACTCTAATAAATCAGAGTATAGACTTCACCAGCTAGATGTCCACAGGGTACTCCGATTCTATATACACAGGACCAAAGAATTCAGGAAGTCTGATCAACTTTTTGTTTCCTTTTCTGACAAAAGAAAAGGCTTGCGAGTTTCAAAAATGACTCCTTCAAAATGGCTTTCGGATTGTATATTCTTTATCAACAACTGGTAGACAATTGCCGTTAAAAGCTAAAGGTCACTCTACTAGGGCTGTAGCTACTTCATGCGCCTTTAGATCTAGGCTCCCAATTGATACTATTTGTGCAGCAGCTACTTGGGCAAGACCACATGATTTTGTCACGGAAACCATCCAGGTGCAATAACCCATGAGAAAGCTGCTCTGTTTGTTGTAGCATGTTCAGGCCACGAAACTCAGGAAACTCATATGGCTTATGGCCTTCCTGAAGGAGGGGATATAAATGTATCTGTATCTCCACATACTAGGTGACTTCAACTACTACCCTACCTATTGGGACTGGGGAACACTACTCAAGCCCAAACACTCTGGCCCAAAGGAATTCATAAACTCAAACTCCATGGATGCCATAGAACAGATAGTCACAATCCCCACAAAAACATAGAAACGCTCATCATCACATCATCACCAACATGAGCACAATGTTCAGTAAAAAGCTAAGAGCTCTCATAAATCATCCAAAGCTAATTTTGAGAAAAAATAGCTAAGGACTCAAAGAAACACTATAAGGCATTCTTTGGGCTGTCAAGAAAAACAGGAGGAAACTCCCCAGATATGCTCAGAATTAGTTCAAAATGATGTGAAGATTACTGATCCAGATAGTATTGCCAACATACTGGCTGACAGGTTCTAGTGCAACTTTCCCCTAAAGAGAGAGATCTATACCACAAATGATTGCTCTCTCAAAGAACACAGCATCCATGGGGACCTGATGGTGTGTCCCCGCTGTGTGTTCCATGAAACTCAACGAGGAATTAAACCCACAGTTAGGACAGCTGTTTTTAATTTAGTCTCAGCCACTGTGATCCCACTCCACAAAGGCGTGTGCCTCCAATTCCCTGAAATTACATACCACCCCATTTAGCTGACAAGCCTTATCTGCAAAAATGAGAGGAAATCATGAATGGGATAAATACAAATAGACATAGGAACTTGCTTGATTTGGATCCAACCCAGTTTGCTTTGTCAAAAGGCAGATCATCTTTTTTAACTTATGGTTGACTTTTTTCGAACAGTCACCAAGGCCATTGACTAGGAAAGGGCAGTCCAAACAGCCTACCTAGACCTGGATAAGGCTGACCTGGCGGCTTGAAAACTCATTGACTTAAACTCAACTTAAATGTAAACCTACATTACAGTAAACTTGCAAACTGCAAGATGATAGAACCCACAGCTGAGGAGTTGGCGCCATGTCAGACCTCAAAGCTCGTCATGCCATCCTGTCCCACAGGGCTCACAGTCCTGGGCCCACTCTTCTTGTTTGGCATCTACTTTCTGAAGTACAGTTTGGTTATGGAGGACAAAGTTTGCAGAGGACTGTAGAGGGGGCACCCCTGGGCACCGAAATACATCCAACACAAATACAGATCAGAGTTTCAGAAGGGTTCTGGCCAGAACGGATAACTGGTGCCAGAGCCATGAGCTAAAAGTTAAAATGCCAAGAAATGCATAGTCATACCCTGAACACAGAAGAAGTTATTAGGACCTGGGAACCCAGGTTGACAGTAGCCTTTCATTCGACACTCATATTAAGCAAATAGAAAGACCTTCCTCTACTGCTGCCTACTTATCATGAAGGGAATCACATCTCAATCAAGGTCAGAAGGCCCTATACTCATCACTCATCAGACCAATGATGCCGTGCACGCCCCATTCGAATGTATGTATCTGGACACTTGCAGCAGCTGGAGAGAGGCCACAAAAGTTCCTCACCAAAAGGGATAAGGGGTCTCAAAAATCAATCTAGATCCCTCAGGAGCCACAAGGGGAGGAGACTTAAACCTCGGCTGACGGTTATTAATAGGACGCTGCTGAGGGATAGATTCATCACCCAAAGACTCCCTATGCTGTGGAACAAAATCCCGGTTTATGAGAGGCAGAGCAGGCCTTGTTCAAGAGTTATCTTGACCAATGGATGGGAGATCGCAGATACACCCCAGGGGTTACCTCAGTGTCACTGCTCGACAGAGGCACAGCAAAATAATGGGCATAGTTTCTCCAAACTAAAGGGGTGGCGTTACAAACTATGGGCTATGGCTAGGCATTATATAAAATAGGGGGGATAGAGGTTCATACTAGGCTATGAACCTATTACAAATTGGATTTGGCCTCCTGGGACAGGTCATCCTTTGGTTCCACTGTGCTGGGGATTCTCTTTGATTAAGCCACCTGGGATAAAGGTGCTAAGGACGCTGTCCCATCCAGCAAGAATTACGGCGAGATAGGATTAACATAAAGAAGTTATGTACTTACAATAACATTCCATGTTTGTAATCCATCTCACCTATATTCTTACGTCCCTCCCTCCAACCCCTTCCTGTTTCTGGGGGGATCTAGTGGACCTTTTTTTGGGGGCTGACTGACTTTGCTCTTTATTGTCCACCTGGAATGGATTATGTTTCTAATCCCTTCCTGTATTTTACAACTTCTTTCTTATTATTGCCTGATAGGTATTTATTACTTTCTTGCAAACTAGATCTGGGGAATTTCCGTGATGAACCATGGGATAGGGGCTATCCTCGAGCCAGTAAAAAGCTCACTAGCTTTAGTATAGGCTGAGTCTGAGCTGAATATCTGCTCTGAACCCATCCAGCAAGAATATAGGCGAGATGGACTACAAACCTGGAACGTGAAGTACATATAACTTTTTTTTTTTTTTTTTATGGTTATTATATTTTGTTACACTTGCCACAACAGATCTGTTCCAGGCAGGGTCAAGGCCCACTCTTCCAGGACCTTAACTTCATCTGTGGCTTTTTTGAAAGAGTTTGATTCTAGAAGTATTGCAGAAGCTGCAACTTGGTCCTGTTTACATACTTCTACAAAGCATTATAAGCTTGTTAACTTTTACAGTAGAGAGTTGATTATCCAAACGTCAATTATTTTTCCTACCCCAAAACTTTTGAAGGCTGGTTCTGATGATCTGAATATGTAAATATTGTACATATTTGCTTGAGAATTTTTAAGAATGTAGCTAGCTTGCATATGAAAAATGTTTTTTATTGTCCATTGGAATCACTGAATGGTTAAAAAGTGTATTCCTGCATGCAGAAAAAAAGATTTTAGAAGTTTTTTTTATCGCGTTCAATTATATGTTTGATTATCTGAACAATTTGATTTTCCGAACTACCCTAGGTCCCAATAAGTTCTGATAATCGACTCTCTACTGTTTAGGTCCAGATTGGGATTTGCAAACACCATTCTCTAGGGACTCCTGGACTCTTGTTCTACCTTTCAAATCTAGTAAGCTAGGGTAATCTCCCAATGTAGCTAAGTTTCTGTAGCAGTGATCGTTGAACATAGTACAGTCGTCTAAGTAAACACAGCATAACCGTAGATAATTCAGATGGTCACTGATGCAGTAGTCACTCCCTCTCTCCATCCCCTTTGATTTTTGGTGTGGTGTTTGACAGGGTGTGAGGACTGCCTGGGACCACATGGATGGTGCAGTAGGAATAAAGGAGAAGCCATTCTAGACTTCTTTCTGGCAGATTGCTTAATAGTAGACAACACATGGTTCAGAAAGACAAGTCACAACATCACATACAAGAGTAGCCAACATGCAACTCTGGTAGACTTCCTCCTAGTAAGGAAAAGGCACTGAGGTAGAATCCATGAGGTAGAATCCATGATCGTGAAGTCATCCCCCTGAACAGTTGGCCTACAGCATCAACCACTATTTGCCACAATCGGCTGCAAGCAGTGGTCATAGAAGGCTCTTAGGACAACAGAGACCAGGCTGAAGACCTGTAAGTTGACTGGAGAGAAAATACAGCAGTTCAAGGAATTACTTAGGGCTCTAGCACCCCAAGAAGAGGAGGAAATGTGACCGAGCCAGGTATGGAAGTAAGGTACATAAGGAAAGCTGTGGTAGAATGCAGAAGTCCAGGAAGTCATCAGAAGAAAGGAGTGCAGGAAGAAGTGGGAGATGGAAAAGACTGACCAGACTAGGAAGGAGTACTGGTTGGCTAGCAAAGAAGCTAAGAAAGAAGTTGCAATAGCAAAGAATAGGGCATTGGAGGCACTGTACCAACTTCTGGAAAGTGACTCAGTAAGTGGCACAAAGAAACTATATTGGGTTGCAAGGCGAAGGTAGTCAGACACCCTTCATAAGGGATGCCAGCAGCAACCTGCTCACCAGTCCACAGGACATCAAAGGCAGATGGAAGGAGTATTTCAGAAGCTTCTGAATGACGAAAACCCCACAGAAGCTGTACTGCCCCAGAAGCAACCTACGATGAGAGAAGAGGAGGAGCCCACCCTAGAAGTAGGAACAGCACTAAGGAAGATGAAGTCGGGGAAAGCAGCAGGCTCAGATGAGGTCACAGCAGATTTGATAAAGATGCTGGGTGAGATGGGGGAGAAATGGCTTCTGAGGGTACTCATAGCAGTGTGGAGAGAGAGGCGTATTCCAGATGACTGAAGAATAAGCATACTCATGCCAGTGTA
>NC_056740.1:222364601-222402101 GCF_019279795.1 Protopterus annectens
CTTCATCTCCAGTTTCTAAAACGAAGAGATCGTCTGCTCCGACCCAGTCCGTCGGGCCCGACATCCAAGAAGCATTGGTCGTCGGCTCTGACCAGTCCGTCGGACCCGACAGCTAAGAAACAAGGGTAGACTTCTTCCTCTGCTCCCATGGCTTCGGAGCCGATGGCTGAAGGGTCTGCCTCTGTGCTTCTTCCCTCGGTGCTTCTTCCCTCGGCTCCATTGGTGTCGGAGCCGCAGGTTAGTGCATCGAGAGGCCAGTCACCTACTTCGGCTCCCTTGGTCTCGGAGCCGTTGGAGGTGTGCAGCTCAGACTCTTCCCCCTCGGCTCTGGAGCCTCCTTCGGCGCCGACACTGTTGCAGACTGTCCCGGTCTCGGGTCCGATAGTACTTGAACCTTTTCGGAGCCGAAGCAGAAGTCTTCTCGGACCCAATCTGTTTCCTCCAAATCCTCTAGGCTGTCTGATTCGGATTTGGATAGGGTTATCCAGAGGCTGTTCCAGTCCCCAACTTTTACAAAAATGATCTCTGCTCCAGCTCACTTGGCTTGGGAGCCGACTCCACATCCCATGCATTTGATTCCTCCTCCGACCCCCTTGGAGCCGTTGGAGTCGGTGCAGGTAGAACGGAGCGGAATCGTCCAGTCAGAGCAGGGACCCCTTCGGAGTTCCTTTGCTCCGACCTTCATTCCTATCCTGTCCTCTGTGTCAGGGTTTGGTACCGGGTCTTCCTCGGGGGCCGAGGGCAACACTGTGGAGCTCGCCTCCTTGATGCCCAGTCTTCCCCTCGGGGCATCGTCCGCAGGTATTCCCGGTACCGCCGTGGTCTCTCAGCAAGTGCCCTCTGCAGAGTCTGGAGGTCCTACTTTTGAGGCCATGAGGAGTGCGCTGGCCATGACCTTGCCGGTTCAGCAGGGTACTGGTGCCTCTGGAGACATTATTTCCCGCGACAGTGGGGCCCCAGGGCTTGAGGATACCCCCTTGGGGGGTTCCCTTCTTCCAGGGGGTTCTTCTGATTCTGCTTCGGATGAACCCCCAAGGAAGAAACTGTTAGAGGAAGCACGTTGATTCCCAAGATGAATCCATCACTTCAGATACTGACCTCGATGATGCGGAGGGGTCCCCTAAATCGCCCTCGGATGACGTCTCCTTCTCGGATATCCTTGAGATCTTGAGACAGAGAGGCAATTGGCAATCCAAAGCCTCTACCGCTGAGGAGTCAGTTTTCCTCAAGACTTTCGGGGCCCAGCCCTCCTCCTCCTGGGTGTCTCCACCCTTCGAGTTATTGGATCTAATCTCTCGGAAGGTGTGGGAACATCCTGATATGGCGGAACCGGTGCCTGCCAGGCCCAATAAGTTTCTTTCAGCCCCTCCCCAGAAGGAATTCCTCACTAAGGGTGTTGCAGTTGATTCTATGGTGGTGGAATCTGCCACTCAGCAGGACGTGGCAGAGGCTTCAACGTCCATTCATCCTCCTAATAAGGATTCTAGGAGCATGGATAGGTACGGGAAGCGTACCCTTTTTTTCAGCGACCTTTACTCTGCGGTCGCTGAACTATCTCTGTCATTTTACAAGACTCCAAAGGGACCTCCTCAAGGAGTTAGGAGAGTCCCTTGTGGGTAACCTTCCTGAGACGTTGGCACAGACCGTAGGCGCCCAGATGACTACCCTATTGTCAACTCGTCCATGAGGCTCATTTCCTATGCAGCCGAGGGGGCGAGTAGAGCAACGGGCACAGGAGTGGCTCTTGGGAGACGAGCCTGGTTACGCTTGTGTCCACTCGCGGAGGCCTTTAAGTCTTCCTTCACGGCCCTTTGATGGGTCTTCTTTGTTTGGACCCAAGGTGAAGGACACACTTACTTTGTGCGAGCAGGAGGGCAAGACCTTGACTGCCGTTGGGGCCCGTTTTTCCTCTCCCTCTAGACCTTATCCCAAGGCCCAGAGAGGAGGGAAAATGTGGTTCAGGAAATCCCAAAAGTTCTTCTCTACTCCACCGAGTGATTTCCCCCCACCAGAGGCAGGGGGGATTCAGGAAGACGCCGCCCTAGAGGTGGCAGAGGCCCCCGTAACTCTGGAGACCACGACTCCTTTCATGGTTCCTCCTACCCCCAACATCCCTAGGATGTTGCCCGGCTGTGCTTCTCCGGAGCCGGTCAGGGGTCGTTTTGCAAAACACCCACAGGATTGGGAATCGATAACCAAGGATCAGTGGGTGCTTCGCATTGTAACCGGAGACTACCTCATCCCCTTTTTCAAGCCCCCTCCTCCTACAAGGAGAATCCCGGACGTGCCACCCAGTCAACGGGATCTGGCAGCCGTAAAAGTTTCAAAGCTGCTAAGCAAAGGGGTCATCCAGCCCGTCCCCGCCGACCAGATCGGATCAGGAACTTACTCAAGATTATTTTTGGTGCCAAAAAAGACAGGGGACATAAGGCCCATTTTGGACCTAAGCTCTTTAAATCGTTTTGTGAAAAAGTCCAAGTTCCGGATGGTCACCCTTCAGTCCATTCTCCCGTTATTGGAGAAGGATGTCTGGATGTGCTCCATAGACCTCAAGGACGCTTACTATCACATTTTGATACGTCAAGAGTCCAGGAGTCATTTACGCTTCCGCCTAGGAACCAGTCATTTCCAGTTTCGTGCACTGCCCTTTGGTCTCACCACAGCCCCCAGGGTGTTTACCAAATGTCTGGCAGTGGTGACAGCTCACTTGAGAAGTCTAGGATTTCAAGTGTTTCCCTATCTCGACGACTGGCTCCTCACTGCCACCTCCAAGTATCTACTGATTCGAGCGCTGAGGGCCACAGTATCCTTGGGTCTCTCGCTAGGGATCACGTTCAATTGGAGAAAATCTGTGCTGCGGCCATCTCAGCATATCACCTTTATAGGCGCAGAGTTAGACACAAAAAGGATGCGGGCATTTTTGCCATCAGAGAGAATTCAGGTTCTACAATCACAAGTTCTAAATTTGTTACCCAAATCTCGAGTTCCTGCCACAGATTCTTCACTTATTGGGCACGATGGCTGCAACTATTCTCCTAGTACCGCTAGCCAGGCTGCACATGCGGGTGCTGCAATGGCTGTTGTCGGTTCAATGGTCATACCAAGAACTTCCTCTGAACCACCTAGTTCTGATTACGGACAGTTGTCGTCGGGACCTCTGTTGGTGGCTATGTCAGTCCAACCTGGACCGGGGGCGTCTTTTCGACCTTCAGCCCCCTGTTGCCACAGTGACCACAAACGCCTCCCAGATAGGGTGGGGGGGTCATTATCTGGACAGGTCAGTCCAAGGCACTTGGCAAGATTGCGAGGCGCACCTTCACATCAATATCCTGGAAATGAGAGCGGTGCTTCTGGTTTTACAGGCACTTCATCATGCTCTCCCCCAAGGTACTATTGCGATCCTATCCGACAACATGTTGATAGTTTGGCACATAAACAAGCAGGGCGAAACCAGGTCCTACCCCCTTTGCAGGGAGGCCATGAGAGTATGGCACTGGGCCATAGCCTCTCGACGTTTCTTAGTAGCCACGCACATTCCGGGAAAAGTGAATGTGATTGCAGACAGGCTCAGCAGGACTCTCCTGTTGCCGCACGAGTGGTCCCTCAACAACAGAGTGGCTGCGCAGATCTTCGCCAAATGGGGTCTCCCTTGGTGCGACTTGTTCGCCAGCCCCAACAATGTGAAGTGCAGAGAGTTCTTCACTCTGACACCCTCTAAGGGGCAGTCTCCCAGGGATGCTGTAGCCCACAATTGGCCCCCGGGTCTGCTTTATGCCTTCCCCCCGATTCCCCTTCTCCCGAGGGTGATTCAGAAGGCTCTTCATGTCGGGTGCCACATGATTTTGGTTGCCCCACATTGGCCCCGTCAGGTTTGGTTCCCATTCCTTCAGAAGCATGCGGTACAGGGCCCCTGGATTTTGGACCCATTGCCGGATCTGTTGTCCAATCAGTCGGGACACTCTCATCTGTCCCTCCGGTCCTTGCGACTGGCTGCTTGGTTACTCCACTTCCATCCTTAGTTGGAGATAAGTGATCCCGTCTACTGTTAAGCTGTATTCCAGCAAATGGAAAAGGTTTGTTTGTTGGGCCCAGCAGCGAGGCATTGATCCTCTTACGGCCCCAGTTCCGCAGGTCTTGGAATTTTTAGCTTCATTGTTTCATTCAGGCTCTTCAGTCTCCACACTTAAAGTTTAACTGGCGGCTATATCTAATTTTCATGTTGCTATAGAGCCTTCTTTAATGGCTAACAGACTTTGCAAGTCCTTTCTTAAGGGAGCCTGGCTCCTCAGGCCTCCTATGGCTCATCCCGTGCCCCCTTGGGACTTGAATTTGGTTCTGGCCTCCTTAACTGCTCGTCCCTTTGAGCCGGCAGCCACTTATGATATAAAATTCCTGTCGTGGAAAACTGCCTTTCTAGTGGCAATAACTTCTGCTAAGCGTGATGTCCTTCAAGAATGCAACTGCAGTCATAACATGTGGGTTGTCCTGCCTCAGGCAGACCTCGGTCGGCCGGATTCCAAAGTCTGGGTCCGACGTCGGCTGATGTCTCATTTCTCTCCGACGTCAGAGTGGCTGGAGTACATAAGCATCAGCCGACGCCATTTTCTTCAGTCTTTCTTGCCGCGCGGTGCCCGAAGCAGAAGCAGTTTGCAAGTGCCGGTCGGTCAGCTCCTGTATTCTACGATACCGAAGTCATCAAAAAAGCTAAGTACCCCGTTGGGGACCTTTTCTTGCCTCAGCCGATGTCAGAAATTACTGAAAAAGTTAACAATTGTCTTTTTGTGGTAAACAAATACCTCATAAGGATTTCCACTCTTACTGCCTCCCTTGCCTGGGCCCAGACCACGACGTCTCGGCCTGTGTAGCCTGTGCTCGCTTCAACAAGCGCACTCTCAGGCGCCGGGCGGAGTTCGCTGAAGATTTTTTCGGCAATAAATTTGCTTACACCATGCCGTCGGATCTTCCGACATCGCAAACTCCCAAAAAGACCGGGACTGACATCCTCGGCCTGCGTCTACCACCGACTCCACGCCAAAACCTAGCGCGAGTGCTCCGGTTCCCTCTGAGACGGTCTCTCCACCGCTCGAACCGAAGACACCGCATTACCGGCGACTCCGATTCCAGACATTACTCCGCCAGTTATAGTTTTCCTCCGGATACGAAACCGAGGAAATGCCAGAGACCATTGCTGTAGACAAGGTCACTCCTGCACGTGGAGCTGCCAGGCCTCCTATGGCCATGTCTATTAAGGCCTACACTAGGGCTAAGGCAGCCAGCAAAACAAAGCATATTACTTCTAAATCCTTACCTCAGCCGACTCCGGAGACACAAATTATGTCCATGGCTGCTGATTTAATTTCCATGATTAGAGGTTCACAGGCCCATCCTGAGAGAGCATCCCAGCCTCCTCCTGATAAAGGCCCGGGTTGAACCCTCTGACCCTACTCCTTCAGATGAAGACTCTGAGGGCTCTGTCCACTCTGATAGCCAGGAAGAGCTCTTCCAGACCTATGAGGACTCGGATGCAGAAGATTCCATCCCTTAGGCCTCCCCTCCTGAGGATATTTCTTTTGGGGAAGTTCTGCACACCATGAGGGAACATTTCAAGTGGCAAGGTCAGGAATATTCTGATTCTAGGAAACTCCTTAGGACTTTCCTTAAGAAGCCTCAGCACAGGCCCTTAGCTATTCCTCCTGTACTTGATGTTCTGGATGATTTGTATTCTGACTCTAGTGCTACCCCTGATTCTCTTCCTCCTGCTCCAGCCAAGCCAGACAGGTATTACAGGGTCCCAGAAACTCATTCCCATTTATTCAGGGCCCATACTGCTGATTTGGAAACTATTTCACAGGGGCCTAAAGGAGTTTCAGCCTCCACCGCAAAACCCTTTGCCCGCCAACAGGGAAGCGAGGTCATTAGAGAGATGAGGCCAAAAGGTTTACACACCCACTACCTTATCTATGAGAGCTTTAAATTGCCTTTTCATATGTTACAATATCAGGATTATCTCTTAGAAGATTTACAAAAACATTAGCTTCTCCTGATCCTTTAGACAGGAAGACTTTGCAGGAAGCTGTACATAACACTCAGCAAGTAAGCAATCACTTCCTGCAGTGTGGATATGATGCACTGGAAGCTTCATGTAGGGCAGCTATGACAGGGGCAGTGATTCGTAGACATGCATGGTTAAAAGATCAACCTCTACCAGATCATGTAAAAGCAAAACTTCTGGATGCACCTTTGGAAAGAACAAGCTTTTGGTACAAATGCTAAGGATGTGTTAAAGACCATCGAAGAAAAAGCAAAATCAGTTCAGACTGTGAAAGATTTCCTCCAGGTTCAACCCCCCAGATTCAGTAGGAATTGGCCTTCAAAAAACTGGTCCTTTCCTAATCCAGAAAAGTTTCAAAGGGGTAAGAACAGGCGTGGCGAGGAAGAGGCCAATACAGAGGCCCTTACAGGGGCCGACAATGGCAGCCAGGAAACCAAAGAAGTGACACAGGGGTTTCACCTGCCCAACAACCACAAACTCAATGACTTTCATCTACTACCGCCTACCAGGGAACAACTAGAAGCTCCCTTGGGGAAATTATCTCTGTTTGCAGAAAACTGGCACAGACTGACAAAGGACAAATGGATTTTGGACATTATAGACCGAGGGTACAGGTTTCATTTTCATACCTTACCAAGAAAACAAGGCATGCCAAACCTACCACAAAATCAGAGGGCAGAGGCTATCAAGCAAATCACTCTGCTGACTCGAATGAAAGCAATAGAAAGAGTTCCACAACAAGAACAAGACCAGGGTTTTACTCAAGACTGTTCCTTGTTCCAAGAAAAGAATCTCAATGGAGACCAATACTGGACTTGTCCGCATTAAACACCTTTCTCATAGTACCAAAGTTCAAAATGCTGACTTTACAGCAACTCCTTCCCATGCTGGGCAAGGAGTCGTGGCTGATTACTCTGGACCTCAAGGAGGCATACCTGCATGTCCCTATCAGACACAGCTGCAGAAGATACCTCGGATTTCTTGCAGGGCCAGAGCAATATCAATTCACAGCATTGCCATTTGGCTTATCTACTGCGCCCAGAGTATTTACAAAATGCCTGGCTTCAGTAATTGCTCATTGCAGGCTCCAGGGTATACAAATTTACCTATACCTGGACGACTGCCTCATACAAGCGGACGACAAATTGATGTTGACAAAAAACCTGGATTATGTCATACGATTACTTCAAGCTCTGGGATACACAGTCAACTTCCAAAAGTCAAGACTGCAGCCATCCCAGCAAATAATCTTCTTAGGAGCCAAACTAGACACAGCCTCTCAGATGGCTTACCTGACAGAAGACAAGCAAGAGAAGTTAACTCATTACTTCAGAGGTTTAGCAAAACTCACCCAGATGACTGCAAGGAGATCCCTACAGGCCCTGGGTTACATGGCATCCTGCATTCTACTGGTTCCATTAGCAAAACTACACATGAGAAAGCTTCAATGGTACCTAAAAAGCATTTGGTCTCAACACAGCAACAACTTGGAGACAATCATATCACTCATTCCATGCCTACAAAAGGAATTCCTATGGTGGGCCTCGGTGAGCCAGGAAAACACAGGTATGTCATTCAAAAAACCACAGATAACACAGACCATGACTACAGGCGCCTCAGACCTTGGATGGGGGGCGCACATGGAAGGCAGGTGTATACAAGGACAATGGTCTCCAAAGGAAACACATCTGCATATAAACCAAAAGGAAATGCTGGCAGTAATGCATGCCATCGAGGCTTTTCAACACCAACTCCAGCAAGGCCATTTAATGATACGGGCAGACAACACCACTGTGATGTGGTACATAAACAAGCAGGGGGGCACCCACTCTTACCCCCTTTGCAGACTGATAATGCAGCTTTGGGAGAAATCGCTGAGCCTAAACATCCAGTTACAATCCCAGTTTGTTCCAGGAAAAGACAATGTGTTGGCGGACAGCATAAGCAGGAATTTCACAGATCCACACGAGTGGAGGTTACATCCGAAGGCCTTCAGACAACTCACTTCGACATGGGGCAAGCCAGAAGTGGACCTATTTGCCTCTCACCTCAACCATCCTCTACCAAAATTTTGCACAAGGACATACCATCCAAAAGCTTGGAAAATAGATGCCCTCTCATTCAACTGGAACTCCCTAGCAATCTATGCATTCCCACCTCTGCCACTGATGACCTCAGTATTACTAAAGATCAAAGCAGAGAAGCCCAAGGGAATCATAATAGCTCTGGATTGGCCAAGACAACACGGGTACCCACTACTACGGAGCATATGTCACACCGGGAGGTGGGCCCTCCCTCAGTGGCCTCTACTTTTGACTCCACACAATTTCGAAACACTGCATCCAAATCTTCAGACACTGCAGCTAACAGCCTGGGAGATCCCATAAATAACTTCAGCTTATCTCTCTCCAAGGAAGTTCAGCGGATACTAACAGAGGCTCGAAGACCATCCACCAGAAAGGTTTACTTAGCAAAGTGGAAAAGATTCAGCAATTGGAATACCAGCAAGGGACATGATGCATCATTGCTGAACATCCCACTCATCTTGGAATATTTGGCAGATATGTTAAAGAACGGCCTCTCATATTCTTCCATAAAGATACATGCATCTGCTATTTCAGCCTGATACAACACTGATCCTCCTGTTTTCTCTCGCCCCTTACTAAGACAATTCCTCAGGGGAATCAAGAACATTAAGCCACCAAGAAAGGCCCCAGTGCCAGCCTGGGACCTCAATTTTGTCTTAGAAAAACTGACTCTACCTCCTTTTGAGCCAGCAGCTTCAGTTGACTTGCAATTTCTCTCATGGAAGACAGCTTTCCTGTTGGCAATTACCTCAGCAAGAAGGGTTTCGAGCTACAGGCCCTAATGGCAATACCACCCTTTATTATTTTCACAGAGACAGGGTTTCATTAAGGACCAACCCTACTTTTATGCCAAAGGTGGTATCTAGGGTTTCTCTAAATCAAGCCATTCATCTGCCTGCTTTCTTCCCCAATCCTGAGAATAAGGGGAAAGACTTTTGCATACCTTGGACATTCACAGACAACTTCGATACTACCTGGACAGAACCAAGGCCAGTAGGAAGTCTGAACAACTTTTGTAGCTTACGCCCTGCAGTCCAAGGAAAAGCAATTTCAAAACGGACTATTTCTAAATGGATTGGACATTGCATCAGATTCTGTTATTCCTTTCATGGAAAGACTGTTCCAGCCAATGTCAGACCACATTCCACCAGAGCTACAGCCACCTCTACAGCATTCTTATGAGGGGTGCCTACCAAGGACATTCTAGAAGCTGCTACATGGAGCTCCGTGCATACATTCTCCAAACACTACAATCTCCCTCTATATTCCAGATCCAGAGCAGGCTTTGCTTCGGCTGTCCTGCAGGGTTTGATTGCCACACCATCTCTTTCCTAGAGCATACCTCCTCCCCCAGCTAAGCTATGGTATTCTATCCACATGTTATGACTGCAGTTGCATTCTTGAAGGACATAGTACAGTTTTGTACCTACCATAAATGTAGATGTCCGATAGACATGCAACTGCAGTCGGATTTTCCCTCCCTCCATACCCCTCTATGCCTAGGGTCCACTCCTATCCCTGTTACTCTTAGCTGGGGATATCTGTTATGGTGTATTTGTTGTATTGCCCATTTATTTGTCTGGAATCCTGTTTTTGTCTTCCAATTTGATTACAGCCTTCCTTGGAGGGCACCTGGGGCAAGAAACACTGAAGAAAATGGTGTCTGCTGATGCTTATGTACTCCAGCCGCTCTGACGTCGGAGAGAAATGTGACATCAGCCGACGTCGGACCCAGACTTTGGAATCAGGCTGACCAAGGGCTGCCTGAGGCAGGACAACCCACATGTTATGACTGCAGTTGCATGTCTATCGGACATCTACATTTATGGTAGGTACAAAACTGTACTTTTTGGAGCTTCAGGCTGTCTGTTCTTCTCCTCCTTATTTGATTTTTCACAAAGACAGAGTTTCCCTTAGATTGAATCCATCCTTTTTGCCTAAGGTAGCGTCCCCTTTATGCATTCAGCAATCTTTGGAGCTCCCAGTTTTCTTTTCAAATTTCTCTAATAGAGCAGAATATACCTTCCACCAGTTGGATGTTCACAGGCAACTGCGTTTTTACTTAGGACCACTCAGACACGAAAATCTGACCAACTGTTTGTGTCCTTTGCGGAGAATAGGTTAGGTCTACCAGTTGCCAAAACCACCATTGCCAAATGGATTAAGGATTGCATCTCTTTCATTTATTCCCAGTCAAGCAGAGAGTTTCCTTTCCCACTCAAAGCTCATTCTACCAGGGCTATGGCCACCTCTGTAGCTTTTCACTCCAAAGTCTCAATAGATGATATTTGTGCGGCTGCTACTTGGTGGTCTCCGTACACCTTCATTTCTCATTACAAGGTTGATGTGGCTTCCCGAGGCAGAGCTTCATTTGGTTCCGCAGTTCTCAGGAGTGTGTTCCAGTGAGCCACCAGGGGTTTTAGGTGCTAGGGATGCTGTCCCATCAGTTATGAATGTAGGCGAGATAGGATCCCATTACATCTTTTAGTTATGTACTTACCATAACTTTGGATGTATGGGATCCATCTCGCCTACATTCATACATACTCACCCTCCTTCCCCCTACCTTTTGGATTTGGAGGAAATGGTGATCTTGCTAAGCTCTCCTCTGGAAGGGCTCTGGTTGTTTACAGTTATTGGTATGTGTTCTGTACCTGTATGTATGAAAGCGAATAAACAAGATCTGGGGAAGCGGACGTGGTGCATTATGGGATAAGGGGTAGCCCAGCCAATGAGAGACTTCGTTCTAATGTATAGTGGCAGAGTCGGAGCCGACGGATCGGCTCCGAACCCATCAGTTATGAATGTAGGCGAGATGGATCCCATGCATCCAAAGTTATGGTAAGTACATAACTAAAAGTTTTGAAGTAGTTAAATTTTCTTTAGTCTATATGTTAATAACAACAATGGAATTTGTATGGGTATAAAATCGATGTCCTAGGAGGATGCGGGTGGAATAATGATACTACTCCATTTAAAGTTGAGTTACTTAATGTGCATGGAATTTAGACTCCTACACCATTTTTTCAGCTCCCAATAACTGCACCTATAATTTTAAAGGTTGATCATTATTTTGCCAATGAATGCATTTGCTCTGTCCATGGTTAGGTAATGCTGCTAAGTGTATTCACACTTTATGCATCAGTATAAGAGCTGGGTTAAATGCTGTAATGGATTTCCCCCCTGCATTCCAGCTTGTGCCAAGTTTCATATGAAAAGCATAAACTTTTTGTTCAGGATATTTTCATATAAATGTATTGTGCGTCTATGTGATGTCACCATAAGGGTAGAGTGGGGATGCATCCATTCTCTATAGTGGTGTCATTCCCATACACGTACTGTGATGTATCCATTAAATTGTATTAACACATCCCCTACCTTATCCACGCACTTGCATCAATTTATTGAAAAGTCTTGGTGATGTCAGCATGGCATAACTAGTATTCTAAGTTATTTATTTATTTTTTTTATTATTATTTAAAGTGTGACACACTGGGAGATACCCAGTGCATCACTGAATGTGATGGGTAAATGCTACAGTGTGAAGTATCTGAACTATGACCTGATAATGCCCCTTCAGTTGCTAAACTAACCTTTTGTTGTGAAATGTAGTTTTACGCTGTGTCCACCAGGCCACTCTTTCTGCAGAATCTCTTCCATTCATTCTGTGCCATCACCTGTTTGCAGGGGATAGTGTGCTTCAGCCAGTGTGTTTCTAAGCCTTTTGGTACTTCACATTACACAAACTTGGGAAACCTAAAGAAAGGCATTTAGTGCCTGCAGATAGTGGAGGATTAGGTATAAATGCATACATAAAATCCAGTGAAAATATGCTGTACATTTTTCTCGCATTAATCTTTGACTTTTAGACAGTCTACACTGTCTTTTAACAGCTAGTAAAATGATACTGAGAAATGTAGGTCTGGAGAATGTTTTATTTATTTATTTTTGACATTTTTCATTGTTACTAGAGCTGTGTACAGGAGAGTCGACATAAGTTCAAGTAACAAAACAAAATGTAATGTGTGTGTATTCTAGTTACTACTACATGTGAGGAGTGTGGAACGGTCAGTAATTGCAGAGCACACTTTTCATCACATCCCCAAGTTATTTAAACTTCACTGCTACATGAGCAGTATAATGTTTTTTTTTATATATTGACTAAGGTCAGTGGCCAGTTTTCAGAAACAAAAGTCTGATCATGGACTGTTGAATAGATCACTTAATGTATTTTCACGGTTTGTTTTCTAGTCTGTTTGGTGCAGTGAAACACTGTTAAACATAATAATTAAATTCTGCAATAGAATTTTGGTTGTAATCTCTTAACCAAAGCTTTTTTTTAATTAAACAAATGAAGTGCAGTGAAATAATACAACTTAGCATTCCACTAACTAGTAAAAAAGCTCTTGTCTCACTGAATCATGTGATGTTCTTTAATGTTTTTTTTTCTCTCTTCCTGACTAGGTTGCTGAAAAGGAGCAAAAGTAGTCCAGTCCACTTATCTTCGCAGATAAATGTGGAGTCTTAAGGGACCTGTGTACAGGTCTGTTAACTTTTACAGTTTTTAACACATTACATGAGATAAAGCTGTTGATGGAAATGTATTGGGTATCTATTTCTGACAGTATGCATGCCTAAACTACTTCTGTAACTCTTGTAACCACTTGGTGGTCTGTAATCCAGACTGTATATTGCAGGAGTTTAACTGCTCGATATTTGAAATATTCTGTTTTGTACTTGTCCACCTTATGGCTGAGAAGTCCTGTCTACTTGTGTGATTAACACCAAAGGTCTGAACCTGCAGTTCCTCTCATACTGAGCAAGTTTGTTCTCTCAACAACACATCATCAGTAGGATAAAAACTAACATGTCTCCCGAAGGTCTAAACCCAGCTCACAGTCCCTGTTAGTCGGTGAACAATCCAGTGCTTGGTGAATTCTGCTTCACCGTGATGGGAAGAGCTGATATCAAAGGATCAAATAAGTCGCTATGAACGCTTGGCTGCCACAAGCCAGTTATCCCTGTGGTAACTTTCAGACACATCCTGCTTAAAAATCAAAATGCCAGCAGGATCGTGAGGCCCTGCTTTCATGGTCTGTATTCATCCTGAAAATCAAGATCAAGCAAGCTTTTGACCTTCTGCTCCATGGGGGGTTTCTGTCCTTCCTGAGCTCGCCTTAGGACGCTTGCATTACTTTTGACCCCCCCCCCCAACCTAACACTGTCACTGGAGTGGGTCGCACCTGAGCGCTTGGAGTCAACGCGAGACCCCCGCCTCACTGGGTAAGTAAAAAATTAGTGGTATTACAGTGGTGGCCAAGACCTCCCACTTACTCTACACCTCTCATGTCTCTTCACAGTGTCAGACTATCTTACACCATCTATTTATTACATTCTCTCTTCTGTGTGGAGTGATCTTTCCTAGCAGGTATAGAGTGAATAAACTTGCACTTTTTGCATTTAAATTTTAGGTGCACCATTTTTCTTTTTTTTTTTTTCTTTGACTCACTGCCACCTCGTGATCCAAACACAGAAACAATACTAAAATCCAAAAAAACGGCCACTGGAACCACAACACTTGTATCCTCACCGGTTTATTGAAGTAAAGTAAAGCACTTTTCGTCTTCACAGTAGTAGACTTCCTCAGACAAATAACATAAAATTTCTTACATTTAAATACAAGTCAGCTGGCTCTAATTAAAAGCATTAAGCCTATCACCATACTTTTTACATGACATCACTAAATGCAAATCAGAATACAAGTCTATACACACATTTAAGGTCCGCTGTCATCTTTCTTTTGAAAAATAAAATAACCACACTTGCAAATTTAGTACAAGTTAAAAAGTGTATTTGTATGTATGTTTGCTAACTTCATAAATGTTGTGCTTGGGGAACAACGTGTTTAACTGTATTAAAATAAAGTGAAGGATGGTGACGGAGGACTGTGCTTTTTTGGATGAATGTGAAACACTAAAACAAATGTTTCTGAGCTGGGGTTACCCACATAGTTTAGTCATTGATCTTTTAGATGAAGTTCAGTATAAAAGAACTCTGCTTTCTGATTGATAACTCAGGGCTAAATTGTGAACGGGTGTCACAATGTTAACTTCTACTGGGTCTGCAGTTTGGGCAAGCATAAGGATTGGTTTGTAGAACCCTGTTATAATAGAGGAACCTTGTATTAGTTTCATTACTCCATTTTACTTAGAAGCTAAGGAAATTGAAGGTATTTTAAGGAGGAATTGGAACCTGTTTATGACAGAAAAAGAAGTCGACGTAAAACTAGGAAATGGTCCACGACTTGTTTATAAAAAAAAGGTAGGAACTTAAACATCTTAGAATTTGAACTCAAGTCATTTTGTAGAATAGAAGGCACTTACAAATGTGAGAGTTGCAATTTTTGCACATACATAGCAACAGGAAACTAACTGGAGATAGGTACCAGGAGATTTGATGTAAAAGGTACATATAACTGTAATTCCAGATCTGTGGTTTATCTGGCAGCCTGTCCGGTCTGCCAAGCCTTTTATGTGGGAAAGACCGACAGGAAATTGAGGGAAAGGGTATACAAACACACTTACCACACCCGTAAAAAGACCCTACAAGTGCATTAGCTAGGCATTGCACCGAGAGCCCCACACACCATTTTCTTTTCAAAGTGATACGTCAAGTTCCTGCTAGTATAAAATGAGGCCCCCAACATCTATTATTAGAGAAGCAGGAGCTTCTCTGGCAACTGTCTGAATTCATATAACCCCCCCCCCCCCCAGGTTTAAATGAAGTAACCTCAGTTGCATGTATTTTGAAGCTGAGAAGCTTAATACGTTAGGAAAACTTTTTAACTTTATTTTAATACAGTTAAACACGTTGTTCCCCAAGCACAACATTTATGAAGTTAGGAAACGTATATATACCCACACACTTTTTAACTTGTACTAAATCATTTTATTTTTCAAAAGAAAGATGACAGCGGACTGTTTTCTTAAATTTGTGCATAGACTTGTATTCTGATTTGCATTTAGTGATGTCACGTAAAAAGTATGGCGATAGGCTTAATGTTTTTAATTAGAGCCAGCTGACTTGTATTTAAATGTAAGAAATGTTATTTGTCTGAAGAAGTCTACTACTGTGAAGACGAAAAGTGCTGTACTTTACTTTACTTTAATAAACCGGTGAGGATACAAGTGTTGTGGCTCCAGTGGTCGTTTTTTGGATTTCACTGCCACCTCGTGCCTGTGGTCAGCCTGCCACTTTGGTGTTGTCACAGAAGATTTCATTTTTCCGAGTCCCTGTTGAATTTCAGATATTAAACAAGAGTCTTAAAAGCCAAGCCTTAGGCTAATTGTTAAAACAAAAATAAAGATAGAGTGAGAGCTTTTGTTACTTTTATAAGAACGACTTTAGACTAATCCATTAGCAAAATACTTTTTTTCTAGGTTTAGGATTAGATGTTGATTGGAGAGCCATTTTTCCACTGTGTTGAAGGTATTTTGGGTTAATGTGAATAAAGTAGCTGGTCAAGTGTCAGAACAAATCAAGGTGGAGTTGTCTGCATTTTGAATGCAGGTAGCTTTTGGGATGACTGAATGAAGGTCGTTGATAAAGATGGAGAAAAGAAGGGGTCCTAGTATTGAGCCCTGGGGACTCTTAGTGTGATGGGTAGGCAAGACGTAGGACTGCCTGTTGCCTGCCCTGCAGGTAGGATTGAAACCATTGGAGTGTGGTTGTTTAAGGAGAAGGCCTTCCAGGTATTTAGAAGCATTTTGTGGTCAACCATGTCAAAAGCCTTGGACAGATCTAGAAAGAGTGCTGAGGATAGTTTGTTGTTATTGCAGTTGTGGTTTAATGACGTTAGAGGAAGAAAGGAGGGCAGAAGTAGTACTGTGGTGTGGCTTAAAGCCATGAGTAAAGTTGGACAACAGCTTCTTCTGTGTGAGGTATTGCATGAGCTGTATGTGTACACACTTCTCCTCCATAATTTTAGCTAGAGGTGACAGAATAGCTATGGGTCTAAAGTTTGACAGTTCAGTGGAACTGCCTCCTTTATGGAGAAGTATGACTGGAGATTTTCCATATAGTGGGTACATTTAGCTTCAGATATAGCTCTGTTGATCAAGATTGAGATGGAGTATGTTATGGTGTCAGCAGCCTTTTGCAGATAGTGTGCTGGGAGGAGATCAGCAGCCAGGGTGGTGGGTCTTGGTTTCTTAAGTAGGGCATGAATAAGTTGAATAGGAACAGGTTGGAAGGTAAAGTATGTTTGGATACTATGTGTGGCTACATTAGAATTAGAGCCATTGGGAGAAAGTTGGCTGGCTAGAGACTGGATAGTCACTGTGAAGAAGCAGTTGAAGTTACTAGCAATGTATACTGGGGATTTTTGTTGGGAAGCTGAGGGGGGTGGAGTAGTGGTTTGGCCTGGGTGGAGTAGTTTGTTTGTTTATTCCTGCCCAGAACTTTTCTGGTTTCTTTTGGTGTTTTTGCAGTTGATGGTAGTAGTGGTTCTTTGTCTAAGGTTATGGATTTTTTGGTGTCATTCCTTAGCTGTCTGCATCTTAGTTGATGAAGTGGGGCTTGCTTTGAGTGAATTTTGATTTTGGTACATTTAGAAAGCCATGGTGCAATACTAACTTTGGTTCTAATAGAGTGGCTGGGAGCATGGGAGTTAAGAATAGCAAGTGATCTGAAGTAGGGACTTCATTTGTCAGCAACCTTTGGGTCTTGGATCCGACTTCGGATCCGAGCCGGCAACTTATTTTACAGCTTATGGATCCAAGCTCCTAGCTCTTCCCCTTACCCACAATCCCCTGCCAACCCTGATTGACCTCCGATCTAGTTTACCACTCTTAGAAGAGACAGCTGGATTTTGAGCTCCTGGCGACTTACCAGATAAGTCTTCAAAACTTGTCAAATTAGAAATCCTAGAAATCTTTTTTGGTTTAATTAAACAGTGTGCGTAGTTTAGGATCCCTTTTCGTTAATTTCATTAATTTTTAGTGTAATTCCTTCCCTCGCTGGTTCGTAGAGTGTGTGTGTTGCTTGTGTTTTTGGGGCCTGGTGTGTTTGTGTGTAGTTTACTTTATTTTTCTATGTCGGAGGCCCCAAAACCCATTTTTTCCAAGTGCACCAAGTGTGGCCATAAGCTTTCACTGGCGGATGGCCACACTCGGTGTGTTCGGTGCCTTGGGGTTGAACACCTGTCCTCTGGGTGGTCCATTTGCATGGCGTTCAACCCCAGGGCACTGAAAGAGCGGAGGTCGAAGCTGAACCTGGCAGGACTTTTGCCCCAGGATTCAGCTTCGGCCTCCGGTACTCCTGTGGCTCCTCCTCAGCCCTTGGTGGTGGCCACTCCTGCCCCCCCTTCCCCCGGCCGGGACTCAAACTCCCACTAAGACGCCGGAGGAAAGGTAGGCTAGGAGGGAGAAAAGAGAAGCACCACAAGCGGTGGGCCGAGGCCTCCGCTTTGCCCCCCCCCCCCAGCTAAGCGGGCTTCTCACTCAGTGGCTTCCAGGTCCCCTCCTCCTCCTGATCCAATCCCCTTGCTTTTCCCCGGGACTGGAGGA
Source organism: Protopterus annectens (assembly GCF_019279795.1). Taxonomy (NCBI): domain Eukaryota; kingdom Metazoa; phylum Chordata; order Ceratodontiformes; family Protopteridae; genus Protopterus; species Protopterus annectens. The sequence continues at coordinate 222,382,307 of NC_056740.1, forward strand.
GGAGGAGACCCGATCTCAGTCGAAGTCATCGAGGCGGCATTCCCGGCCCGCCTCTGTGGCCTCGTCGAGATCTACTTAGTCTTTCTGACGCAGACTTGGACCGGATGATGAGGTTCATCAAGGCCCAGCTGCAGATGGGAGTGCTCTTGCCCCCCCCCCCCCGTTTGGGGGAGAGCTCGACACCCTTTTTTGCCCCGATAGCTGCTCCTCCAACCCGCTTCCTGGGTTCAGAGCGCACGGAACCGGGCAGCGTTGGAGGTGGGGGTGGGTCGGCGCCGACAGTACTGGGTACTTCAGATCCGACCCTGCCCTCGAGTCTGTCTGATCCGACCTCTCGGAGCCGTGGGCTAAGCTTCGGATCCGAGGGATTCAGTGTGCCTTCGGCTCCGTCCAGGTCGGAGCACATGGGTCATTCGGATCCGATGACCTCGGCGCCGGTTCTGATCCCTTCATCGGATCCGAGTGGGAGTCTGCTTTCAGACCCCAGGGAGAGCGGCTCCCCCTCTGCCTTCGATGCAGTGGAGAGGGCTCTGTTGAGAGCTTCCGGACCCCCGGTCCTTGCATCTGCTCCACCCTGCACTCCCTCTCTGCTGGGTCAGGCTTCCATCACCCGGCCACAGGGACAGCCTGCTTCGATGTCCCAGGTTGTTCCACTGGAACAGGATATTGCTGGTGAGACCTCCTCGGATAGTCCCCCCGAGGAAGTGCCTCACAAGCATAAGTGTAAGAGGAGAGACGTAGACTCCCCAGAGTCCTTAACAGAGGACACGGACTTGGATGAAGGGGAAGGCTCCCCAAGGTCACCCACCGAGGATGTCTCCTTTGGAGGCCTCATGGAAAAGCTCAGGATCAGGGGGGAGTGGTCTGCCCCCAAGGCTTCCTCCGACGAGTCCGTGTTCGTGGAGGCATTCGAAGCAGGCCCATCTACCTCTTGGGTGTCCCCTCCGGCCGATCCTCTGATGGACCTTATCACCACCAGGGCGTGGAAGGAGCTAGACACTGTGGAGCCAGTCCCCAAACGCCTGGATAGAATTTTGAGTCCCCCTGCAGACCGGTCCCATTGGAGCAAGGGTCCCCCTCGTAGATGCCATGTTGATGGCGGCAGCCACTAAGACGGAATTCGCTCAGGAGAGCCCCACGGTCCATCCACCGAGCAAGGAGTCCCGCTCGATGGATCGCCTCGGGAAGCGGGTATTTAGTTCAGCGACATTCTCAGTAAGGTCCCTGAACTACATGGCACATATCATCAGGATGCAGCGAGATCTTATCAAAGAATATGCTGCTTCCCCCCAGAGTCCATGTCGGCAGAGGACAAGCAGTTGTACTCCACTCGTATGGCCACTCTAAGATCTATTTCAAATATCTCTATGCGGCTTTTGTCCCACACCACAGAGGGAGCCATTAGAGCCAGCGGAGCGAGTCTAGTCATGAGACGTCAGGCCTGGCTCCGACATTGTGACTTCGCGGAGCCCTTTAAGGCGTCCTTTGCGAATGCCCCCTTTGATGGTTCTGCCTTGTTTGGCAAGACCGTTCGCGAGACACTTGTCCAGAGCGAAAAGGACGGGAAGATGTTGTCTGCCGTCGGAGTCTGCTTCTCTGCTCCCCAGAGGTCCTTCTCCAAGAACCAAAAGGGACAGAAGATGATGTGGTTCTGGAAATCTCAACATTCCCAGCCTGCTCCGGACAACCAGTCCTTCCGTGGCAGAGAAGGACAGGGAGGATGCCGCCCTAGAGGCAGAGGGGCCCCGAAAAATTTGGGGTCCAGAGAAACTTTCTCTGATCGGCCCACGCAGCAGCCCTGGGGGGGTTGCCCGACTGCTCCACTCTGGAGGCAGTCAGGGGGGCGCTTCTCGAAGCACTTGGCGGCTTGGGAGTCCATTACATCAGATCGCTGGGTGCTTCGTATCATATCCAGAGGTTAAAAAATTCCACTGCACCATGTCCCCAGACTCAAAAACCTCCCCGATGTACCACCCGATCAGAGGGAGGCGGCTGCTGCAGAAATTCAGCAGCTGCTAGAAAAAAGAGCCATGCAGCCCGTCCCCCCCCAGATCAGCTCGAATTAGGGTTTTACTCCACGTTGTTTCTGGTGCCAAAAAAGATGGGGGACTTGAGACCGATTCTCGACCTTTCACTCTTGAACGTGTCAGTAACCAGAGAAAAATTCCGGATGGTCACCCTTCAATCCATTCTCCCCCTCTTGTGGGAGAGCGACTGGATGTGCTCAATAGACCTCAAGGATGCGTACTACCACATTTTAATGGACAGACGATCCAGGAGGTTTCTCCGCTTCCGGCTGGGAGCCAGTCACTATCAGTTCAGGGTCCTTCCCTTTGGTCTCACCACAGCCCCCAGGGTGTTTGTGTTAGCGGCCCACCTGAGACTCCAGGGAATGCAGTTCTTCCCTTACCTGGACGACTGGCTCCTGTCCGCCCCAACAAGGCATCTACTCTGTGCAGCCAGAAATTCCTTTCTCCGGCCAGCTCCCCAACTAGGCATTATGATCAACATGGACAAATCCTCTCTTGCTCCAACACAAGTTGAGTTCATAGGGGCCAAACTAGATACGAGAAGTCTGCGAGCGTTCCTCACTTCGGAGCGACTTCAAAACCTGAGGCTTCATGTGCGGGCCATCCTCCAATCAAAAGCTCCACCGGCAGAATTGGTCCTGAGGGTGCTAGGCTCCATGGCGGCAGCATTAACTCTTCTTCCATGTGCTTGTCTGAATATGAGGGTGCTACAGTGGGCCCTTTTAGTCCAATGGTCCTTTCAGTTTCTTCCCCTCAGTCACCCTGTCTCACTCAGCAGGGCTTGCAGGAGGGCCCTCTTATGGTGGCTCCAGTCCCCGGACCCCCATACGTGACGACCCTTCTGCACGCCTCCTCCGCTCGCCACGGTGACCACGGACGCCTCTCGCCTCGGGTGGGGGGCATTGCTCAGGTAGAATGGTCCAAGGCACGTGGAACGACACAGAGACCTCCTTGCATATCGATGTTCTGGAGATGAGGGCGGGGCTGTTGGCGTTGCAAGCACTTCAGAACCTTCTCCCCATTGAAACTATTGCGATACAGATGGACAACATGTCAGTTGTCTGGTACATCAACAAACAGGGGGGAACCAGGTCCTACCCTCTCTGTCGAGAGGCCATGAGGGGGTGGGAATGGGCGATCTCCACCAACCGCTTCCTTATCGCAATGCACATTCCGGGGGAGTCCAACATTCTGGCGGACAAGCTCAGCCGCACTATTCTTTCCCCTTATGAGTGGTCTCTCAATTCCCAGGTAGCGAAGCGGATTTTTGCCGAATGGGGGCAACCCTGCTACGATCTCTTTGCCACTCCCTCAAATACGAAATGCTCCAGCTTCTTTGCTCTGATTCCCCCCCTTGGGGAAACCCCGAGAGATGCTCTAGTGCATGCTTGGCCTCCCGGTCTACTTTATGCCTATCCTCCTCTACCCCTGATGCTAAAACTTATACAGAAAGCCTCTCTGTTGGGGAGCAGAATGATCCTCATTGCCCCATTCTGGCCTCGTCAAACTTGGTTCCCTTACCTGTGGTCTCATCTGGTGAATCCTCCCTGGATTCTGGATCCCATTCCAGATCTAATATCCCATCCCTTAGGTCTACTGACCCCGAATCTGGACAACCTGAAGCTGACAGCTTGGCTGCTCTAGTTCCACTCTTAGTCAGGACTCTGGGCATCTCTTCACCAGTTAAAGCCATCTTGGTGGCAGCACATAAACCTTCCACTAGAAAAGTCTGTCGCAGTAAATGGAAGCGTTTTTCCATCTGGACGGAACACCATAACATAGATCCCTTCACGGCTTTGTTACTATCTGTCTTGGATTTCCTCACCGGACCTTTTCAACTGGGGGCTAGCTGTTCTATGGTCAAGGTTCATTTGGCAGCCATTTCGCATTACCATGTGGGACATGAGACAGGTCCTTTGATGACAGCGAAATTATGTAAAACCTTCCTCAAGGGTACTTTCCTGCTCAGGCCTCCCATCAAGGAAGCTGTACCCCCTTGGGATCTATCACTAGTCCTTCAAGCCTTGATTGCCCCTCCCTTTGAACCAGCTGCCTCGGCCGAACTTAAATATCTTTCCTGGAAAACGGCGTTCCTTGTCGCCATCACTACAACAAAAAGACTTTCCGAACTTCAGGCCCTTTGTGCGAAACCTCCTTACTTGATTTTTCATCAGGATAGAGTGTACCTCAGGACCAATCCCTCCTTTCTTCCTAAGGTGGCTTCAGAAACCAATATCAGTTAGTCCATTAACCTGCCAGTTTTCTTCCCTAAGTACCAGAATAAAGGAGAATACAAGCTGCATTCCTTAGACGTGCACAGACAACTGCGCTTCTACATTCATAGGACTGCTGGTCACAGACAATCCGATCAGTTGTTAATTTCCTTTGCCAAATTCAGTTTGGGTAAAGGTATTTCTAAGGTTACCTTATCACGATGAATTTCACAGTGTATTCTTCTGGCCTATGAAATTTCTGGGAGGCCTGCACCTCGGGGAGTACGGGCGCATTCTACTCGCTCCATATCTACTTCTGCCGCCTTTAGATCTACAGTATCTTTGGATGATATTTGCTCTGCAGCCACTTGGGCCTCATCTCATACCTTTATCAACCATTATAAGCGGGACGTTATTTCCAGAGGGAGAGAATCCTTTGTCTCCGCAGTACTCTGGAACATCCTTCCATGATGGCCGCCCAATTTTCAGGTAGCTGGGGACTCTGTCCCAAAGGTTGCTGACAAATGAAGTCCCTACTTCAGAGTAAGAAGTTATGTACTCACCATAACGTTCCATCTGAGTAGGTGACTTCATTTGTCTGCAACCATCCCCCCCTACTTCCCCCTGGCCTTCAGAAATTAATTCTTGAATGTCCTTTCTTGGTCCCTTTCGGGACGCTTTTGGTCTGAATTTTGGTATAAGGGCAAACTTGATCTGAGGTCAATCAGGGTTGGCAGGGGATTATGGGTAAGGGGAGGAGCTAGGAGCTTGGATCCATAAGCTGTAAAATAAGTTGCCAGCTTGGATCCGAAGTCGGATCCAAGACCCAAAGGTTGCAGACAAATGAAGTCACCTACTCAGATGGAACGTTATGGTGAGTACATAACTTCTTATTTTCTGTGTGTTTTTCTGCTGTTTCCTAAAAAAAAAAAAAAAAAAAAAAAAAAAATTCTCTCTTCCTGCCTTTGCTGAACTAGATTAGTCCAGATTTCAGGTTTTGCTGAATTCCGGACTGTGGTATAGTTTCCTGTGTTGCCCATATCCTTACTTGGGTAGGAGGAAGCTTCTCTGTGGGGAGCTTTGAGCAGCCTATCTGTCCCTGGAGGAGTGGTCTCAGCCCTGAAACTAGTAGCTTATTGGCCATTTTGGGTCCGTTCCCATCTCTCTTTCAGTTTCCCAGCTTTAAAACCTGCATTTGCATGGATTTGCATGATTTTGCTCATAGTGCAGCATCGGGCAGCGCCGCTTAAACGGGTTTAAACTATTCCCGGCTCCGCAAAGTCTGCTGTTCACTTTTTCCCTTAGAACTGATCTAAATCTCAAAGTAAGCACTCTGTTTTCATTCTAAAGCCCTGCACTTGCTGGTACAAGTAATTAAAATATAAGTAAGCACTAATAAACTAAAGCACTACACCCTCTTATACTCCCTTTAAGTACTTGGCTCCCTATTAGTCCTTTTTGATCAGTCAAAAAGTAGTTCCTTATACTTTTCTGGCATGTCCAAAAGTCAGTTTTGGGTTTACTCTCCAGTCCAGCTGGTGAATCTGGGAATCTTGAGGCAATGTTACAACTGCCTTATGTACACAGACCACCTTCTCCTCCCAACAAGCTCAAATATATGTGATAGATGCAACTATATAGCCAAACTGGAGGCTGAGCTCTCTCAACCCAGTACTGACGCAGTCGGTCAGGAGGATAAGGTAACCACACACACACACACACCACAAATCCAGTATCACATAGACCTATCTCAACAGCAAACCAAACGCACAAAAACATACTCGGAGGCTCTAAATAAAAATCTGCCCAAGCAGCAGAGACCTTCAAAGCCGACATCCAAGCAACCGCTACCCCACAACTATACCCACGTATCACATAGTTCACAAAGTCAGTGTGCCACACAGTCACAGCTCTTAAGGCTAAACAACACCCCGAATACATTTGTAATAGGTGACTCTATTGTCAGACACACTAACGTCCCACTCACCAGGCTGAACAAGGAGAAGGTCACTGTAAGCTGCCTGTCTGGTGCCAGGATCCGCCGCATAACACAAGCACTTGGGTCACTCCAAAGCAAGTACAAATATGACTCCGTCATTGTCCATGCTGGTGTGAATGACCGGAGACGTACCTCCCTGGACTATATGAAAAGAGACATAGAGGAGCTATCTGATCATGTAGCCCAGGCTGGTATGACCCTGACCTTGAGTAGCATCTTACCCTCACCAAGAATGATGCCACAGTATAAAGACAAAATGATCAATTTTAACAATTGGCTAAAGTATTGGTGTCATTCAAAGGGGATCCAGTGTCTGTCAGCCTGGGATGACATGAGCGACAAGCCACGTTGCTTCGCTAGGGACTGCTTGCACCTGTCACCCCTGGGCTTTCGAATAATGGATGTCCTTCAAGAATGCAACTGCAGTCATAACATATGGGTTGTCCTGCCTCAGGCAGCCCTCGGTCGGCCCGATTCCAAAGTCTGGGTCCGGCGTCGGCTGGTGTCGCCTCCTCTCCAACGTCAGAATGGCTGGAGTATAAAGGCATCGTCCGAAGCCATCTTCTTCCGTCTTTCTTGCCGCACGGTGCCCGAAGCAGAAGCAGTTCGCAAGTGCCGGTCGGTCAGCTCCTGTGTTTTCAGTACCGAAGTCATCTAAAAGCTAAGTACCCCGTTGGGGAACATTTTTTCTTGCCTCAGCTGATGTCAGAACAAATTGAGAAAGTTAATAATTGTTTGTCTTGTGGTAAACAAATACCTCATAAGGACTTCCATTCTTATTGCCTTCCTTGCCTGGGCCCAGACCACGACATCTCGGCCTGTGCTGCCTGTGCCTGCTTTAACAAGCGCACTCTCAGGCGCCGGGCAGAGTTTGCCGAAGACTTTTTCGGCGAATCCTTCGCATATATCATGCCGTCGGAACAACCGACAACTCAACCTTCCAAAACACGAAAGGACCGGGACTGACATCCTCGGCCTGCGTCCTCCACCGATACACCTCCTAAGCCCTCCGCGAGTGCCTCGGCCCCTTCAGAGGCGGTAATTCAACCGCTCCAGGCCGACCCAGCATTAACACGTCCTTCGGCCTCGGAACCTACTCCGGTGCCAGTTGTTGATTTTCCTTCAGATACCGAAGTTCTGGATTTACCCGACACCATTCCCGTGGACAAGGTTACTCCTGCACGTGGGGCAGCTAGGCCTCATGTATCCATGTCCATCAAGGCCTTTGCACGTGCTAAGGCCGCCAGCCAGGCCAAGGCCCAGCCTAAACCTACTGCCCAGGCCCCTTCTTCTGATAAACAAATCATGTCTCTTGCTGCAGATCTTATTTCACTTATCAGGGGGTCTCAGCCTCATCTAGACAGAGGTTCTCAGCCGCCTGCAGAGAAAAGGCCCAGAACTGAGCAGGCTGACAACCTCTCTTCAGACGAAGCTTCTGGGGATTCTGAGCCTTCAGATACACAAGAAGAATCCTTCCAGGCCTATGAGGACTCTGATGCTGAGGAATCAATTCCCTCTGCCTCTCCTCCTGAGGATTTTTTGTTCGGTGAAGTCCTACACTCTGAGGGAGAATTTTAAATGGCAGGGACAGGAATTTTCTGATTCCAGGAAAAGGTTACGTACCTTCCTCTAGCTACCCCAGCACAGACCCTTAGCTATCCCTCCAGTTATGGATGTCCTGGATGATGTTTTCTCTGACTACAGTGCTAACCCTGATTCTCTCCCTCCAGCTCCTGTCAAGCCAGACCGATATTATAGGGTCCCTGACACTCTCAAACATCTTTTTAAGGCCCACTCTATGGATCTAGAAACTATTTCACAGGGTCCCAAGGGAGTGGCTACTTCCACTGCCAAGAACCCACTGCCAGCGGATAGGGAAGCTAGGTCCCTGGAGAGATGGGGTAAAAAAGTTTATACCTCTACCACCCTGGCCATGAGGTAACTTAATTGCCTTTTTCATATGTTTCAGTACCATGATTTTTTTTACTGGATGATTTACAGAAAAAGCTAGCCTCTCCTGAGCCTATTGATAGAAAGGCATTGCAGGATCTAGTACATGACACTCAGCAGGTTAGCAATCATTTTCTTCAGTGTGGTTATGATGCATTGGAGGCTTCATGTAGGGCAGCTATGACTGGGGCTGTTATACGTAGACATGCTTGGTTAAAAGAACAGCCATTGCCTGAACATGTTAAAGTAAAGTTACTTGATGCACCTCTGGAAAAACAGAAGCTTTTTGGTGCTAATGCACAAGATGTGTTGAAGTCCATTGAGGAAAAAGCTAAATCAGTTCAGACAGTCAAAGATTTCCTCCATGTTCAGCCTCCCAGATTCAGCAGGAATTGGCCTTCAAAGAATTGGTCCTTTCCAGACACTGACAAGTTTCTAAGGGGAAAAAACAGGCATGCCCGAGGTAGAGGGCAATACCGAGGCTCCTACAGGGGCCGCCGATGGCAACCACCAAATCAAAGAAGTGGCGCAGGCAGTCCAGCTGCACCACAAGGACAATTACAATGACTTGACTTTCATACCACCTACAAAGGCTCAGAGAAGCACCTTTGGGTGGAAAATTATCCTTATTCTCAAAAAACTGGCATATCTTAACCAAAGACAACTGGATTTTGGATTTAATAGACAAAGGTTACAGATTCTACTTTCTTACTTTACCAGTAAGACAAGGCATGCCGAACCTGCCACATCATCAAAGGGCAGAGGTACTCAGCCAAGTTTCAATGCTGTTAAATATAAAAGCAATAGAAAAGGTCCCTCCTCAGGAACAAGGCCAGGGATTTTACTCAAGACTGTTCCTTGTTCCAAGAAAAGAAAACAAATGGAGGCCTATACTGGACTTGTCTACTCTAAATACTTTTCTCATTGTGCCAAAGTTCAAAATGCTGACGTTACAGCAACTCCTTCCCATGCTGGGCAAGGGGTCCTGGCTGGTCACTCTGGACCTCAAGGAGGCATACCTGCATGTCCCAATCAAACAAAGCTGCAGAAGATACCTCAGATTTCTTGCAGGGACAGAGCATTATCAATTCTCAGCATTGCCGTTTGGCTTATCTACTGCGCCCAGAGTGTTCACGAAATGCCTGGCATCAGTAGTGGCACACTGCAGACTCCAGGGGATTCAAATGTACCCCTACCTGGACGACTGCCTCATACAAGCAGTCAACAAACCAAACCTTGATAGCAAACTTGGATTATGTCATTTAACTACTACAGGCCTTGGGATACACAGTCAACATTCAAAAATCAAGACTACTGCCATCCCAACAGATTACTTTCCTAAGGGCCAAACTGGACACAAAAACACAAATGGCCTATCTCACAGAGGAAAAACAACAGCAGTTACCAGACTACTTCAAAGGCCTAGCAAAGCTCTCCCAGCTGACTGCAAGGAAAATCCTGCAGGCCCTGGGGTTCATGGCATCTTGCATTCTCCTGATACCTTTGGCAAGACTTCATATGAGAAAGCTGCAATGGTACTTAAAAAGCATATGGTCCCAACACAGCCAAAGCCTAGAGGACGTAATCCCACTCATTCCATGTCTGCAAAGAGAATTTTTGTGGTGGGCTCAAGCAAGCCAGTTAAACAAAGGCATGTCTTTCAACAAACCTCAAGCAGGTCAAGTGATGACAACCGACGCCTCAGATCATGGATGGGGGGCGCACATGGAGGGCAGATGCATTCAAGGTCAATGGACACCAAGGGAAAGACATCTGCACATAAACCAAAAAGAGATGCTGGCAGTGATGCATGCAATCGAGACTTTCGAAAAATCACTTCAACAAGGACATTTGCTAATAAGGACAGACAACACCACTGTTATGTGGTATATAAACAAGCAGGGGGGCACTCATTCTTATCCCCTCTGCAGACTAACAATGATTCTCTGGGAAGAATCCCTGAGTCTGAAGATACATTTGCAATCCCAGTTTGTCCCAGGCAAGGACAATGTACTGGTGGACAAGCTGAGCAGAAACTTCTTGGATCCACACGAATGGATGCTGCATCCTCACATTTTCTCACAAATAACAGGGACATGGGGAACACCGGACATAGATCTTTGCTTCTCACATGAATCATCACCTGGAAAAGTTCTGTACAAGGAACCACCATCCTCTAGCCTGGAAAACGGATGCTGTCTCCTTCAGCTGGAATTCCCTAACTATTTATGCATTCCCTCCTCTGCCACTGCTGACCAAGGTGATACTGAAGATCAAAGCAGAACAACCAACAGGCATTTTGATAGCTCCAGACTGGCCAAGGCAGCACTGGTACCCATTGCTGTTGAGCATAACTCGGACCAAACCATGGCCTCTGCCCCTATGGCCTCTGCTTCTAACACAACACAATTACAGGACTGTTCATCAAAACCTGAAAACATTGCATCTGACAGCCTGGAGGTTACCATAACCCCTTCCGATATTTCTCTTTCCAAAAAAGTTCAAGAGATCTTACTGGAAGCACGCAGACCTTCCACCAGAAAAATCTATTCAGCCAAGTGGAAGAGATTCATCATCTGGAATGCCAACAGGGGTCAGGATACAACAGTATTGAGTATACCTCAGATATTGGAATACTTGACAGAAATGTTTCATACTGGTCTTTCATATTCTTCCATAAAGATTCACGCCTCAGCAATCTCAGCAAACTACAATTGTGATCCTCCTGTGTTTTCACATCCTTTGCTAAGACAGTTCCTACGAGGGATAAAGAATATCAAACCTCCCAGGAAACCACCAGTACCTGCATGGGACCTCAATTTCGTGTTAGAAAAATTAACTCTTCCTCCCTTTGAACCAGCAGCAACTTCAGAAATGCAGTTTCTCTCATGGAAAACGGTTTTCCTATTGGCAGTGACATCAGCAAGAAGAGTCTCGGAGATACAGGCACTCATGGCAGTACCTCCTTTTCTCATTTTTCATCAGGACAGAGTCTCTCTAAGAACCAATCCTTCATTCATGCCAAAAGTAATTTCCAGGGTGTCTCTAAATCAAGCCATTCACCTGCCTACTTTCTTCCCCAATCCTCAAAACAGGGGGGAAAAACTGCTGCATACTTTGGACATACACAGGCAACTTCGCTACTACTTGGACAGAACTAAGGCCACCAGAAAGTCTGACCAACTGTTTGTAGCCTATGCTGCTGGAGTACAAGGAAAAGCAATCTCCAAACAAACAATTTCAAAATGGATTGGACACTGCATCAGATTCTGCTATTCTTTTCATGGGAAAGGTGTGCCAGCCAATATTAGGCCACACTCCACCAGAGCTATAGCCACATCCACAGCTTTCCTAAGAGGAGTGGCTACAAAGGGCATTCTAGAGGCTGCTACATGGAGCTCCGTGCATACATTTACCAAGCACTACAACCTGCCTTTATACTCCAGATCCCGAGCAGGCTTTGCTTCGGCAGTCCTGCAGGGCATTTTAGCTACACCATCCCTTCCTTAGTTACATCCACCCCCAGCTTGGCTATGGTATTCAACCCATATGTTATGACTGCAGTTGCATTCTTGAAGGACATAGTACAGTTTTGTACCTACCATAAATGTAGATGTCCGATAGATATGCAACTGCAGTCGGATTTTCCCACCATCCTACCCCTCTGCAACTTTCTTTATGGGTCCACTACCCCTATTCCTATTAGCTGGGGGTATCCCCTATGGTGTATCTGTTTATTACTGATGTCCTTCATGGATGCATCTGCAGTCATAACAACTGGGTTGTCCTGTCGTCAGGCAGCCCTTCAGTCGGCCGGATTCCAAAGTCCGGGTCCGGCTTCGGCTGATGTCGCACTTCACCCGACGTCATCTCTGTTGGTCTTGGCTTATAAAGGCCACAGCCAACGCCATTTTCCTCAGTCTTTCTTGCCGCGTGGCGCCCGAAGCAGAAGCTGTTCGCAAGTGCCGGTCGGTCGGATCCAGAGATTACTTCTACCGAATACTTCAAGACTTCTAAAGCTAAGTACCCCGTTGGGGACTCTTTCTTGCCTCAGCCGATGTCAGAAAAAGTTAACAATTGTTTAACCTGTGGGAAACAAATACCTCATAAAGATTTCCACTCTTATTGTCTGCCTTGTTTAGGCCCAGCCTATGACGTAGCAGCCTGTTCGGCCTGTGCTTCATTCAACCGACGAACGCTTAGGCGTCGGTCGGAGTTTGCTGAACAGTTTTTCGGTTCTGATTTTGCGTATATTATGCCGTCGGATCCTCCGACTACCCAAACTGCTAAAAACGCAAAGATAAAGACCGACATCATGTCCACGGTTTCGGCGAAACCATGGTTAAGCAAACATGAGTGTCTCGGTTTCGCCGAAACCGAGAAAACTGATCAAAGTACAGCTGAATCTCTCACTACCACTGAGGCCCCTGCTACTTCTCTTGAATCCGCCTCAGAAATTTTATCCACTACGGTGGTTGCCACTGACTTATCAGACACCATTCCCTTGGATGTCTCTACCCCAGCACGTGGTGCTGCTAGGCCTCCAGCAGCCATGTCCATTAAGGCCTTTGCCAGGCTAAAGCAGCCAAATCTACTAAAACAGTGCCTGTTAAACCCCCTACAACCAGGCCCTCTTCTAGTTCACAAATGCTTACTCTGGCAGAAGATTTAATTTCATTAATTAGGGATCTCAAACTCACCCAGACAGGGCCTCTCAGCCCCCAGAGAAGAGACCTAGGGCAGAGCCCCGAGCCTTTGTCCTCTGATGATTCTGCCGATGAATCAGACATTACAGACCAGCCAGAGGCTCCTTTCTCCAATTTTGAAGACTCAGATGCTGAAGAATCCATTCCAGCTGCTTCCCCACCAGAAGAATTCTCCTTTGGGGAAACCTTACATGCCATGCGAGCAGTTCCAATGGCAGCAGCAGGATTTCTCAGACTCCAGAAAAGACTTAGGACCTTTCTGCACCTTCCACAGCACAGGCCCTTAGCTATACCTCCTGTTCTCTCTGTGGTGGATGATGCCTTCAATGATGTCTGCTCTGCACCAGATTCTTTACCTCCAGCCCCTGCCAAACCAGACAGATTTTACAGGGTACCAGACACTCATCACCACCTTTACAAGGCCCCACTTGCAGACCCGAAACTATATCCCAGGGTCCCAGGGCAGTAGCGACCACAGCTGAAACCCTATTCCTTCTGAAAGGGAAGCCAGGTCATTAGACAGATGGGGCAAAAGGTCTACACCTCAGCTACTCTCTCAGCTAGAGCTTTAAACTGTCAGTTTCACATGATACAATACCAAGAGTTTATGCTTGATCAGTTAACAAAAAAGCTATCCTCTGATGAATCTATTGATAAGAAATATGTATTAGAAATGGTAAATAACATACAACAGGTTAGTAACCATTCCTTAAAATGTGGCTATGATGCACTGGAGGCTTCATTTAGATCAGCCATGACTGGCACAGTGATAAGAAGACATGCATGGCTAAAGGAACAAGCCTTACCGGATCATGTTAAAGCTAAGTTATTAGATGCTCCTATGGATAAGACCAGCTTGTTTGGTACACCTGCCCAGCAGGTAATGAAGAAATGGAAGAAAAGGCAAAATCTGTTCAAACGGATAAAGATTTCTTGCAGGTTCAACCCCCAAGGTTTAGCAGGAACTGGCCTGCCAAAAATTGGTCCTTTCCTGACTCCACAAGATCCCAAAGGGGCAGGAATAGACGTTCCAGAGGCAGAAACCAATCCAGAGGAGGTGCCTACAGAGGACGACAGTGGCAAGGTAACAACAGAGGCACAGACACAACCACTGCCACTACATCAACACAACCACAGTGACTTACCTCTAAATCTGCCTACCAGGGAACAAATAGCAGCTCCATTAGGCGGCAAATTAACCTTATTTTCAAAGAACTGGCACTACATCACAAAAGACAAGTGGATTTTACAAACCATAGATCAAGGTTACCGGTTCCACTTCCACACTTTACCAGTCAAAAGAGGAATGCCAAATCTACCTCCAAATCAAAAAACAGAGGCTCTACAACAGATAATGCAATTAGCAAACATGAGAGCTGTGGAAAGAGTGCCAACAACAGAACAAGGAAAGGGATTCTACTCCAGACTATTCCTAGTTCCAAGAAAGGAAAAAGGTTGGAGACCTATTCTCGACCTGTCCACCTTAAATACATACATCATTGTCCCAAAATTCAAAATGCTGACCCTACAGCAACTTCTTCCCATGCTGGGCAAGGAGTGTTGGCTGGTAACTCTAGATCTCAAGGAGGCATACCTGCACGTCCCCATTCGACCAATCTGCAGAAGATACCTCAGATTTCTTGCAGGATCAGAGCATTATCAATTCTCAGCATTGCCCTTTGGCTTATCTACTGCGCCCAGAGTATTCACAAAATGCCTGGCATCAGTAATCGCCCACTGCAGACTACAGGAATTCAAATTTACCCATACCTGGACGACTGCCTGCTACAAGGGGACAACAAAAGCAAGCTGACAACAGATTTACAAAGGGTCATTTACTTGCTACAAGCACTGGGATACACAGTCAATTTACAAAAATCAAGGCTGATACCATCCCAAACAAGGACATTCTTGACTGAATTGGACACAGTAAGACAAATGGCATTCCTAACTGCAGAAAACAAAAGAACTCCCTCTTTACTTCTTGGCACTAACAAAACAGAACAAGTTAACAGCAAGAAAAGTACTGCAGGCCTTGGGCTTCATGGCATCATGCATAATATTGGTCCCACTTGCCAGACTACATATGAGAAAACTACAGTGGTACCTAAAGAATTTATGGTCCCAGCACAGGCACAGCCTGGAAACAGAAATTCCACTAATTCCATGCTTAAAACAGGAGTTCCTATGGTGGGCTCAAGCATGCCAGTCAAACCCAGGTCTACCCTTTCGCAGATGTCAAGCAAGCCAGACCATCACAACAGACGCTTCAGACCTAGGATGGGGGGCCCACATGCTGGACAAATGTGTGCAAGGATTGTGGACGCAGGATCAACTTCACCTGCACATCAACCTAAAAGAAATGCTGGCAGTAAAACTGGCAATCCAAAAGTTCAGACCAAGTTGATGATAAGGACAGACAACACCACAGTCATGTGGTACATCAACAAACAGGGAGGCACTCATTCATACCCCCTATGCAGAATGACTTTGGAGCTGTGGAACCTGGCACTCAGCTACAACATCCAGTTACAGGCAATATTTGTACCGGGAAAGGAGAATACTCTAGCAGACATATTAAGCAGAACCACAACGGATGCCCACGAATGGATGCTACACCCGGACATCTTCAAGACCATCTCAAAGAAATGGGGAATGCCTCAGATAGATCTATTCGCTTCCCTCTCAATCACCAGCTCAAAAATTCTGCACAAGGACATTCCACCCACTGGCATGGAAAGTGGATTCGCTCTCCTTCAGCTGGAAAGGCCTAACAGCATATGCATTCCCACCTCTGCCCTTGATACACAAGGTATTACTAAAAATCAAGGAAGAACGTCCAAGGATAATCCTGATAGCTCCAAACTGGCCAAGACAACACTGGTACCCACTGCTGAGGAGCATGTCTCGAACAATATGTGGCCAATACCCTGATGCCTTTGATGTTAACTCAGAACAACTACAGCATCATGCATCCAAACCTAAAACGTTGCAACTGACTGCATGGAACATCACATAGCAGCAGCTAATCCAGAACTTTCCCAAAGAGTTAAAGACATTATTCTTGAAGCCCGCAGACCTTCAACAAGAAGGAACTATGCAGGAAAATGGAAAAGGTTTGTCATTTGGAGTACTGAAAGAGGAAAAGATGTGTCAAACATAGATATGCCTAACATTCTGGAGTATCTGGCAGAACTTCTACATTCAGGCCTGTCCTACTCCTCCATCAAGATACATGCATCAGCTATATCAGCAGAATACAGCTTTGATCCACCTGTTTTTTCACACCCTTTACTCAGGCAGTTCCTCAGAGGAATCAAGAATGTAAAACCTCCAAGGAAACCACCATTGCCAGCTTGGGACTTGAACTTTGTGCTAGAAAAGCTGACACTATCACCTTTTGAACCAGCAGCAACAGCAGACCTACAGCATCTATCGTGGAAAACGGCCTTCCTACTGGCAATAACCTCAGCCAGGAGGGTTTCTGAACTTCAGGCCCTAATGGCAGTACAACCCTTCCTAATCTTCCACCAAGATAGTGTCCATGAGGACTAATCCTACATTTATGCCTAAGGTGGTATCCAGAGTGTCTTTAAACCAGGCAATCCACCTACCTACCTTCTTTCCCAACCCACAAAACAGAGGGGAAAGAATACTGCATACATTGGATGTACATAGACAGCTACGCTACTACTTGGACAGAACAAAAGTAGCAGAAAAACTGACCAGCTTTTTGTAGCCTATGCAACAGGAAGGGAAGGAAAAGCTATTTCCAAACAGACAATCTCCAAATGGATAGGAAATTGCATACGATTCTGTTACTCCTTCCATGGAAAACCAATTCCACAGAACATAAGACCTCATTCTACAAGGGCAACAGCCACTACCACAGCCTTCTTACGAGGAGTGGCAACCAAAGACATTATTGAGGCTACTTGGACCTCCGTGCATACATTTGCCAAGCATTATAATTTGCCTCTATATTCCAGATCCCGAGCAGGGTTTGCCACTGCTGTACTGCAAGGGATCCTAAACACACCATAATCTAGTTTTTCCTCCTCCCTAGTTGGCTATGGTATTCTACCCAGTTGTTATGACTGCAGATGCATCCATGAAGGACATAGTACAGTTTTGTACCTACCATAAATGTAGATGTCCGAACTGGATAGCATCTGCAGTCAGGATTACCTCCCTCCTTCCCTCTGTGGTACTCCTAGGGTGTTTACCCTCCTAATAGCTAGCTGGTGGGGAGTCTTTTATGGTGTATTTGTTTGTATATATGTACATACATGCTTATTTTTGTGTTTACCTCTATCTTTTTGGAAACATTGGCATTTATCCAAATTTTAGCCTTCAAGAGGGCTACTGGCATCTGGGGCAAGAAACACTGAGGAAAATGGCGTCGGCTGATGCCTTTATACCCGAAGACCAACAGAGATGACGTCGGGTGAAGTGCGACATCAGCCGAAGCCGGACCAGGACTTTGGAATCCGGCCGACTGAAGGGCTGCCTGACGACAGGACAACCCAGTTGTTATGACTGCAGATGCTATCCAGTTCGGACATCTACATTTATGGTAGGTACAAAACTGTACTTTGTGCATGTCTGGAATTGTTTAGCCATTCATCAAATTTAGCCTTCCTAGGAGGGCACCTGGCATCTGGGGCAAGAAACACTGAAGAAGATGGTGTCGGCCGATGCCTTTATACTCCAGCCGTTCTGACGTCTGAGAGGAAGCGACACCAGCTGACGCCGGACCCAGACTTTGGAATCGGGCCGACCGAGGGCTGCCTGAGGCAGGACAACCCATATGTTATGACTGCAGTTGCATATCTATCGGACATCTACATTTATGGTAGGTACAAAACTGTACTTTAAGGCTCTTGCCACCCCCATAGTGCCTTTTTTAGGCAAGGCTCAAAAGACAAACCCACCTCCATAGACAACACAAGGAAAAAGAAACTAAGGGTAATGCTGCTCAATGCCAGAAGTCTAAACCTCAAGATGCACTTTCAGGCTCTCCTCAGTATGGAGAATATCGATACCTGTGCAGTAACAGAAACCAGGTTCAAGGCTCCCGAGAGCACCCCAGCACTACCAGGTTATACCTCATACCAGGCTTTTCGGCCCCCAAACCCAGACCGAACCACAAAAGGAGGGGGAGTATCCATATTCATCAAAGATGCCCACACCTCCAGGTTAGTGGCACTGCATGAAGCATCGAAGACCATCCATGTGCAACTAACAGTGGGCAAAACTGCCTTTCAGTTTGTAGCCTGCTACAGACCACCCTCCCAAACTCAGAAACCCCACTCGGCTTTGGAGAATATGAAGGTCTCTCCAAACACCATTATATTGGGTGACTTCAACTACGCAAACATAGACTGAGAGTACTACTCAAGCCCAAACAACCTCGCCCAACGGTTCCTAGAATTTATAAACTCAAATGCTATGGAACAACTGGTCACCACTCCCACAAGAGGGGAAAACATATTGGACCTGGTCATCACCAACATGGGGACTCTGTTCCATACCAGAGGTATACCCCTCA
Organism: Protopterus annectens; assembly: GCF_019279795.1. NCBI lineage: Eukaryota > Metazoa > Chordata > Ceratodontiformes > Protopteridae > Protopterus > Protopterus annectens. The sequence continues at coordinate 222,400,756 of NC_056740.1, forward strand.
TTGGTAAGATCTGACCATAAATTAATCTCACTGGACAGCCATATCCCGTCCCCATCCCCAGCCAAGGAAACCACGGTGAAGAACTTCTCAAAAGCAAACTTCACGTTTCTCAAAACCGAGGTTGAATCCTTCAAAGCCCCTGGGCCAGTGGAAAATACGGCCCAAACCGCAGAATCCTGTACAAACGTATTCTATGGACACCTACAGGAATGCATGGATCGTGCTATCCCAAATAAAACTAAGACTCTCTCCTCTAAAGGCAGGAGACCTGTCTGGTGGACCCCAGCCATAAACAAGTTATACAACAGAAGGAGGAAGCTACTACATGATGGAGCAAAATCCCAAAAAGGGAAGGCATCTGTGATAAGTACTAGCAAGAAACTACGATCCCTCATAAAATCATCTAAGGCCAGCTTCGAAAGAAAAATTGCACAAGATGCTAAAGATAATCGCAAAGTCTTCTTTAGTTCTGTCAGGAACCTGGGTGGCAACTCCCAGATATGCTCCGAGTTGGTGCAAAATGACAAAAAATACACTGAACCCACAGACATTGCCAACATCCTGGCAGACAGGTTCAGTACAAACTCCCCCCCCCCCCCAAAAAAAAGCAAATGTCTATCCCAACAGAGTGTGGTCTCCCTGACATCACAGATGCACAGGTGAGAGCTGCCCTCTCCAAAGCAAAAAACACAGCATCAGTGGGACCGGACAGTGTCGAGCTCCAAGAAGAACTGAACCCCCTCACATAGTCATTGTTCAATCTTAACCTTACTACAGGATATGTACCCAAGGAATGGCGTACAGCACCAGTGGTCCCACTCCACAAAGGTGGTGCCACAACGGACCCCGGAAACTATCGCCCTATAAGCCTGACTAGCCTGGTCTGCAAAGCTATGGAGCGTATCATCATGGAACTCATAAACAAAGACATTGGGAACCTCCAAACACTGGATCCTACCCAATTCGGCTTTAAGGGCAGATCTTGCCTCTTGAACCTGGTCGACTTCTTAACAGTCACCAAGGCTATAGATGAAGGGAAGGTAGTCCACACAGCCTACCTGGACCTTGCAAAAGCCTTTGGCACAATACCCCACTCGGGCATCATAAATAAGTTCACCAGCTTAAATATCAACCCCTATGTCACAAGATGGGTTGCAAACTGGCTCAGGGATAGAACCCACATGGGCAGAATTGCAGGTGCCATGTCAGACTAAACCAGTTACAAGTGGCGTCCCACAAGGCTCAGTCCTGGGACCTCTCTTGTTCGGTATATATTTCTCTGAGGTACAGGCTAACATGAGAGGACTATGGCTGACAAAGTTCGCAGATGACTGCAAACTGGGTGC
>NC_056740.1:222412101-222499601 GCF_019279795.1 Protopterus annectens
TGCAGGCATCCAGCTGCTGGTCCACCTCTGTCCACTCCAAACCACTACATTTCCTGACAACTAAGGAGGCCCCTTCTTCACCACTGTAGGATGAGAAGACTTTTCCTTTCTTCCTGAGAGATGAACACAGAGGCCACAGCAAGCCCTCCATGTGACCTTCTAGCTCTCCTGGAGGACTGCTTTCCTACTAGTTATCACCTTAGCCAGAAGGGTTTCAGATCTTCAGGCACTGATGGTCATTGAGCCCTTCATTTTCCATGCAGACAGGGTCTCCCTGAGGATTAACCCCTCCTTTATGCCCAAGGTGGTATCTAATGTGACCCTCAACCATTCATCTACCCACCTTTTTCCCTAACCCTCAAAACAAGGGGGGAAAAGAATTCTGCACTCACTAGATGTGTACAGACAGCTCAGATACTATCTGGACTGTACTAAATCTCTCAGGAAAGAGGACCAACTTCTTATCAGCTTTGCCCCAGGGGCAGAGGGGAAGCCCATTTCCAAGCAAACCATTTCCAAATAGATATCACATTGTATCCATTTCTTCTACAGATTACAGATGAAAGCACCCTCTAAGTCTATTCGTATCCATTCCACTAGGGCAGCCTCCACTTCCACAGCATTCCTCAGAGGAGTTCCCACCAGGGACATCTTGGAAGCTGCCCCCTGGACCCCGGTCCATACCTTTACAAAGCATAACCACCTTCATCTTTTCTCTAAGGCTAGGGCAGGGTTTGTGTCTGCAATTCTGCAGGGCTTGCTTACCTATGCCTAGGTCTCTCATCCTTCCACCCATCTCCTCAGCTTTGGGAATTCTCCCACAAGTGATGATTGCAACAGTGAAACACGAAGAACATAGTACAGTTGTGTACACTTACCATAAATGTAGATGTTTGAGTGTATTCGCTGTTGCAGTCCTGGATGTTCATTCTGTTTCACTGCTGCAGTCATTACACTTGGGTTATCTTGCCATCAGGCGGTCCCACAGTCGGCCAGAGTTCCAAAGTCTTGGTCCGGCATCGGTTGCTGTCACCTCCTCCCTGAGGCCAGTGCGTCAGGGGTATACAAGAAGCAGCCAGCGCCATTTTCTTCTGTCTTTCTTGCAGCGCGGTGCCCGAAGCAAAAGCAGTTCGCAATTGCCGGTCGGCCGACTACAGAGTTAGCAAATTCGATTTTCAGAACCGAAGTCTTCAATAAAGCTAAGTACCCCATTGGGGAAACTTTTTCTTACCTCAGACCGATGTCAGTAAAAGTTAATTGTATTTCTTATGGGAAGCAAATACCTCATAAGGATTTTCATTCTTACTGTATTCCATGCCTAGGCCCAGATCATGACATCACTAGTTGTCGGTTTTGTGCTAGATTTAACAAACGCACTATTAAACGTCTGTTTGATTTTGCTCGCCATTACTTTGGCAGAAGGTTTAATTACACCATGCCGTCGGAACAGACGACTGGAATTCACAAAAAACGTAAAGACAAGGATAAGGACAGGCATCTGAGGCCCAAAACTGACGAAGCCTCTTCTAGGCCAGTCGCCGGTTCTCAGTGAGGCGCTTTCCCAGCCCCTGACACCTGCTGCCTCAGAGCCACAGGCTGCTACAGACTCGCATGTGGAGGTACCTAGGCCTCTGGATACTCAAGGTGTTGGGCCTATGGAGACTAACCCTTCAGATGGGTCCGGAGCCGTTGAGCAGGCATCGGCTTCTGAGGGTGTTTTCAGACCTTCACAACTTACCATTGCAACTACAGCCAAGTCTAAAACTACATTAAAAACAAAGAAGCAAGTACAGCATTGACCTGGACAGGCCTCCATGCCAAAAAAGCAGATGCTCAAAATGGCCGAAGACTTAATTACTCTGATCAGGGGTTCCCATCCCCCTCCTGATAGGCCTAGGCAGGATACAGACTATGATTCCTCTGACCAGGTTTCTATATATTCTGATTCCTCTTCAGCCCAGGGATACTCTTTACCCCCCTATGAGGACTCTGATGCTGAAGAATCAATTCCTTCAGCCTCTCCTCCTGTGGATTACTCTTTTGGGGAAACTTTACATACCATGAGGGAGCATTTCCATTGAGAGGGCCATACCATGAGGGAGCATTTCCATTGAGAGGGCCATACCATGAGGGAGCATTTCCATTGAGAGGGCCAGGATTACTCAGAATCCAAGAAAAGGCTCAGAGACTTTCTTTTATTGCCTCAGCACAGGCCCCTTGCTATTCCATCAGTGTTGGATATTGTGGATGATGTGTTCTCTGAATCCAGTTTAAATCCTGATTCTTTACCCCCTGCTCCACTCAAGCCAGACATACTACAGTGTCCCTGACTTTCACAAATTTCTTTATAAAAACGTTGTTGCTGACCCAGAAACCATTTCCCAGGGTCCCAAAGAGGTAAAGGCTTCCACGGCTAAAAATCCAGTTCCCTCTGACAGGGATTCTAGAGCATTAGACAGATGGGGGAAGAAAGTTTACACCTCTGTAACTTTAGCAGTGAGGGCTTTAAATTGCCAGTTTCACATGCTTAAATATCAACGATATTTACTGTCTTAGCTAAAACAGAAAATTAGTACCAGTGCAGAACAACCTGATTATAAGGAAATGCAGGATTTATTGCATGCAGCTGAACAAGTGGGAAAGCATACTTTGCAATGTTTTTTTTTTTATTCATTAGAGGCTTTTTGTGGAGCAGCAGTTACAGGATCTGTGATTCGAAGGCATGCTTGGTTAAAAGAACAAAGTTTACCAGATCATGCTAAGGCAAAATTATTGGATGCTCCTTTACAGCAAGATATTTTATTTGGTGTTAAGGCAGAAGAGGTTTTAAAGAAAATGGAGGATAAGGCAAAATCTATGCAAACAGTGAAAGATTTCTTGCAGGTACAGCCACCTCGATTTAGCAGGAATTGGCCTACAAAAAATTGGTCCTTTCCAGTGTCGGACAGGCCACAAAGAGGCAGAGCTCAGCCCCAAGGCTCTTACAGACCACGACAGTGGGGTGCTTTAACCCCAAAAGGAGGTGAAGACCAGTCACAACCTTACAGGAAACAGTCCCAATGATTTCCCCTTTCCAATGCCTAGCTCTTCCCTTTTGGCAACTCCCTTAGGGGGAAACTAGGACTTTTTTTGCAAAACTGGCAAGCAATCACCCAAGACAAATGGGTGCTGAATATAGTGTCTCAAGGTTACAGGTTCCACTTTCACACTTTACTAAGACTAAAAGGAATGCCAGACCTGCCGCAAAAATCAATGGGCAGAGGCACAAAAGCAAATTACAGCCCTCATGGACATGAGATCTATTCAAAAAGTGCCACAGCAGGAACAAGGACAGGGATTTTACTCGAGACTCTTCCTGGTCCCCAGAAAGGACAAAGCCTGGAGACCCATACTAGACCATTCTATTCTAAATACTTACCTGGATGTTCCAAAATTCAAAATGTTGACACTACAGCAGCTCCTTACCTTGTTGGGCAAGAAAGTTTGGCTTGTTACTTTGGACCTCAAAGAGGCATACCTGCATGTCCCTATCAGACAGAATTGCAGACGATACCTCAGATTCATAGCTGGTTCAATGCACTAGCAATTCTCTGCACTTTCCTTTGGCTTATCTAGTGCGCCCAGGGTCTTCACAAAGTGCCTGGCACCAGTAATTGCATTTTGCAGACAAAAAGGAATTCAAATATGTCCATACCTGAACGACTGCCTGATTCAAGCAGAGAGCAATGACATTTTTCTAAAGCATCTGACTTTTGTAAAAAGGTTGTTAATTTGTGTAGGGTACACAGTAAATGAAAAGAAGTCAAAATTAGTACCCTCACAAGAGATAATATTCTTTGGTGCCAGCTTAAATACAACGGCCCAGATGGCTTATCTCACGCCAGACAAACAAGGACAACTAACTCAGTATTTTCAATTGATGGCAACAAAGTCCCAACTCCTTGCAAGAAAAATTCTGCAGGCCTTGGGATTCATGGCATCCTGCATACTACTAATTCCATATGCCAGACTGCATATGAGGAAATTACAATGGTACCTAAAAAGTGTTTGGACACTCTCACAGCTTGGAAACAGTAATACCACTAATTCCCTGCCTACAACAGGAGTTTCAGTGGTTTGCACAGGCATGTCACCTCAACAAGGGTCAGCCTTTCACTCTTCCCACAGCCAGGCAGACTTTAACAGATGCTTCGGATTACGCCTGGGGAGCACACATGGCAGGAAAATGTATTCAGGGCAAATGGACCACAGACCAAATGCATCTTCACATCCATCAAAAAGAGATGTTGGCTGTACAAAATGCCCTAACAGCTGTCAAGGACCTTCTGCATCCAGAACAATTATTATTAAAGACAGACAACACCACAGTAATGTGATGCATAAACAAGCAAGGGGCACTCATTCTTACCCGCTATGCAGACAAGCCATGACCTTGTGGAACACAGCTCTAACTTATCAAGTTCATCTGCAAGCACAATTCCTGCCAGGAAAGAAAAATACTCTGGTAGATGACTTAAGCAGAAACATCATGGATCCTCACGAGTGGAAATTAAATCCACAAGTCTTCAGCATGATAATGCAAAAATGGGGGTGCCCGGACATGGATCTTTTTGCCGACCCACTGAATTGTCAACTACAAAAATTCTGCACAAGGACTTATCACACACAAGCATGGAAAGTGGATGCTCTTTCGTTCAGCTGGAAAAGCCTAAACGTTTGTCTTCCCACCACTGCCTCTTCTTTCAAAGGTACTCCTAAAAGCCAGACAAGAAAAACCACAGTTGATCCTGATTACTCCAGACTGGCCACGCCAGCATTGGTACCCAATCTTAAAGAACTTGGCTCAAGGCCCACCTTGGATTTTTGCCTCAAATTCCACACCTACTGACTCAACAAAACAATCCGATCCTGCACAGTCAGCTCAAAACCTTAAACCTGGCTGCATGGCAGATTCATTAGCCAAACAGACAACACCTCTCTAAAGCTGTTATGTATGTCATTTTGGAGGCCAGGAGGCCTAGCACCAGGAAATCTTATTCAGAAAAGTGGAAGAGATTCTGTGCATGGATCCAGGCTCAAAGCCTTGACCCTCTTGTCCCTAACATTCCTCAGATACTACAATACTTAATTGAGATGCTGGACGAAGGACTATCCTCATCCATTAAGATCCACGCCTCTGCCATCTCTGCTTATTACAACACATATCCTCCTATTTTCTCTCATCCATTGCTAAAGCAGTACCTCAGAGGGGCTAAAAACATAAGACTGCCCAGGAGAGCAACAACACCTACTTGGGACCTCAATTTTGTCTTGGAAAAGCTCACATTACCTCCTTTTGAGCCAGCCAATTCAGCAGAATTAAAATATATATCTTTGAAAACTGCTCTGCTTCTGGCAATAACCTCAGCACGAAGAGTCTCAGAACTACAGGCACTAATGGCGGTGGAGCCTTTCATCATTTTCCACCAAGACAGGGTTTCTTTAAGAACAAACCCTTCTTTTATGCCTAAGGTGGTATCCTTTGTGGCTCTTAACCAAACTATTCACTTGCCAACTTTTTATCCAAACCCCCAGAATAAAGACTTCAGAATAGAGACTTCTACACTCCTTGGACATACACAGGCCATTACGCTTCTACTTGGGCAATTACACTTCTACTTGGACAAAACAAAAACTTTCAGAAAAACTGAACAATTGTTTGTATCATATGCTGCAGGATCACAGGGAAAGGCTATTTCAAAGCAGACCATTTCAAAGTGGATAGGACACTGTATCTGGTTCTGCTGCACACAACATTGAAACCTGTACCATCTAACATTAGACCACATTCCACCAGGGCAGCTGCCACTTCTGCCTACCTTAGAGGAGTACCTACCAAAGACATTTTGGAAGCTGCAACTTGAGTTCAGTGCACACCTTTACCAAGCATTACCACTTGCCTCTTTATTCTAGATCCAGAGCTGGCTTTGCCACTGCAGTGCTGCAGGGCCTCATAGCCACACCAAATCCTCTATATAGAACCGGCCACCCTGACTCAGCTTTGGGATTCAGCCCAAGTGTAATGACTGCAGCACTGAAACACTATGAACGTAGTACAGTTTTGTACCTACCATAAATGTAGATGTTAAAGTGTCTTCACTGCTGCAGTCCTGGTTACCCACCCGCCATCCCCTCTTTCTTAGCTGGGTCTTATCTATAACTTTCTAGAGCTGGCTTTGCCACTGCAGTGCTGCAGGGCCTCATAGCCACACCAAATCCTCTATATAGAACCGGCCACCCTGACTCAGCTTTGGGATTCAGCCCAAGTGTAATGACTGCAGCACTGAAACACTATGAACGTAGTACAGTTTTGTACCTACCATAAATGTAGATGTTAAAGTGTCTTCACTGCTGCAGTCCTGGTTACCCACCGCCATCCCCTTTCTTAGCTGGGTCTTATCTATAACTTTCTAGAGCTGGCTTTGCCACTGCAGTGCTGCAGGGCCTCATAGCCACACCAAATCCTCTATATAGAACCGGCCACCCTGACTCAGCTTTGGGATTCAGCCCAAGTGTAATGACTGCAGCACTGAAACACTATGAACGTAGTACAGTTTTGTACCTACCATAAATGTAGATGTTAAAGTGTCTTCACTGCTGCAGTCCTGGTTACCCAACCGCCATCCCCTCTTTCTTAGCTGGGTCTTATCTATAACTTTCTACACTATACTACCTATGTGGTATATTTGTTGGTTACTGAAGGTTTTGTTTTTACCTTATTGTATGTTTTCTAAGCAATATGTATTGCCTATCTTTTGGGGGGCAGCTGACATCTGGGGCAAGAAAAACTGAAGAAAATGGCGTTGGCTGCTTCTTGTATACCCCCGATGCACTGACGTCAGGGAGGAGGCGACTGCAACCGCCGCTGGACCAAGAATTTGAAACTCTGGCCGACTGCGGGACCACCTGATGGCAGGATAACCCAAGTGTAATGACTGCAGCAGTGAAGGCACTCTAACATCTACATTTATGGTAGGTACAAAACTGTACTTTTCCCTCCCTCCTTTCCCCTTATATCCTCTTTTTCCTTGGGGAGACATCTTCTTAGGGTGGTTTTTAACCACCAGGACCACTTTGCCATATTTCCTTGGGCTTTTGACTGGTAAGGGCAAGAAAAACTGATGTGGTGGTGTCAGCTGCCTTGCTTTATAGTACTGACTACCTGATGTCAGTCCACAAGCGACAGCAGCTGATGCAGAAAAACATCGAGTCTGGTATTTGGGCGAGTCGAGGGCTACCGCAGCAGGGATAACCCACAGGTGATGAATGCAACAGTGAATACACTCAGAACATCTACATTTATGGTAAGTGTACTTTCTAAGGGGTGCAGTATTTGTCAGCACAGAAGGCGATGGTCAACAGACCATGCTGCTCTGCCAGGGTTGGTCTGCATCTCTCCCGTCTAGGCTCTCAAATATTTGCTAAAACATTCTTCCCCCATAGTGCCTTTTTTTGGGCAATGCCAAACAAAGTACTTCCGACATAGCAAATGAAAAGCAAGAAAATCTAAAGGTATTACTGCTCAATGCTAGGAGCCTAAACAAAACACTCCACTCACTGGAAGCTCTCTCTGCCCTAGAGAATGCTGATGTCTGTACAGTCTCAGGGACGTGGTTTAAAGCCGCAGACAGCACACCAACAGTGCAGTGTTATAATGCCTTCCACACATTTAGACCAGCTACTTCACAGGCAGGGACTAAAGGTGGAGTTGTCTGTATTTACATCAAAAGTAAATGTTCTTCAAGGCTAGTCAAACAGAACAATGCACTTGAGCTGCTCCATGTTCAAATTAGCATAGGTAAAATCCAATACCACTTCCTTGCAAGCTATAGGTCCCCCTCTATGACCCAGGAAACACATACCCTGCATTTGAAGTTGTTAGAAACACTAACCATCCAACCCAATACCATATTCATGGGTGACTTTAATTACCCCACTATTAACTGGGAATCCTCTACTACATCAGATGTACATGCACAGAGATTCCTGGATTTTGTAAACACAAACTTCGTAGACCAGATAGTCAGTACACCAACCATACTTGATCTGGTCCTCACTAATATGGGAGAGTGCTGCACACCCCCTACTGTAACGCCTTCCCTGGTAAGGTCATACCACAAAATGGTCTCCTTTGAAGTAAAAATAAAACCTGGACCCCCAGATAAACTGCCGATATTCAGGAACCAGTATAACGCTAACCTCATGCTATTAAGTGAAAACCTGGCAAAATTTCAAGCCCCTATAAACCCTAAGAACACTTCTGTCTATGCAGAACTGGTCACAGAAACCACGTACAAGCATGTTAATAGCTGTATAGAGGTAGCTGTACCCACCTGGAAGAAGTACAGAACTAACTCAAAAAAAAAAAACAAGCCACCCTGGTGGAATCACAAAATCAATCGGATGTATAGCAGGAGGAAGAAAATCATGGCAAAAATTAGGTGTTGCACCACCCAGCAGGATAAAAGCACTTGAATTAAACTAAACTACTTGGATGACAACTAGCCTAGCAAGGCCACATTTGAGATGCGTTTTGGCCTCCCAGGCCAAGGACAACCAAAAATCATTATTTAGCTATGTCCACAACCTCAAAGGCAGTACACAATTATGTGCAGAGCTCATTGTAAATGGAGCCACCTATACTGAGCCAGAAGATACAGCAAACATTCTTCTGGCTGATAAATTCAGCTCCAGATTTACTCTCCTCTCCCCCTCAACCTTCCCTCAGGAAATACCAAATATAACTCCCCCCTACTATCACTAGGAATAGGTCCTTAATGCTCTCTCTAAGACCAAGAACACTGCATCAGTGGGCCCAGACAATATCCCAGGATGTCTTCTAAATAGCATGAAACATGACCTGTAACAGCCACTAGAATTACTATTTAACTGTAGCCTCCAAACAGGATTTGTGCCTCCTGAATGGAGAAAGGCAGCAGTCATCCCTCTGCACAAAGGTTGGCCATCTACAGACCCTGGAAACTACAGGCCCATAAGTCTCACTAGTCTTTTATATGTAAAGCCATGGAAAGAATTATCATGGAGATGAGCAACAGATATCTAGTAAACATCCAGACACTGGACCTAACCCAGTTTGGTTTCATCAAAGGCAGATCATGCATACTCCTCCTGGTAAGGTCACCAAAGCAATGGATGAGGGCAAAATTGTTCACACTGCCTACCTTGACCTGGCCAAGGCATTTTAACAATACCTCACTTGGGTATTGACAAACTCGGGAGGTTGGGTACAAACCCATATGTCACCCAGTGGATAGCCAACTGGCTCACAGACAGGACCCTTGTAGTTAGAATTGGGGAGCCCACCTCTACAAAGAGGCTAATCACAAGTGGAGTCCCTCAGGATCAGTCCTTGGACCACTCCTTTTTTGCATTTACTTCTTAGTCAAGGCCAATATCAGTGGTCTCTGGCTGACTAAATTTGCAGGTGATTGCAAATTAGGAGCGGTCATTGAATCTCACACTGACACAGGAGGGGCTGACAGACCAACAACTGGTGTCAGTGTCCTGAACTAAAACAAAATGCATAATAGTATCCTTTGGGAAGTCATCCATCCCTGGTACTATCATATTGACAACACACCCCTTAAAGTTGACCCAGTAGTCGGGGGACTTAGGGACACGCACAATAATCTAGCCTTTGATCATTATGTGTCTACAGTGGTGAGGAAATCATTCTATGTTGCACAACTTAAAAACAAAGGTATGGCATCAAAGTCCCAAGGAAGTCATTGTTCATCAGACCCATCAGTGAGTACAGTGCCCCCTTTGGATTGTACCTATCCAGGCATGTCCAACAACTGGAACATCTACAGAGATTCTTCACTATAAAAGAATACATGGCATAAGTAATGAGTCCTATGCAGACTGCCTCAAGGCCCTATCCCTGTATTCGGTCTCTTACAGGCTTTTGAGGGGAGAGCTATGCCTGACATGCAGGGCATTGTCAGACCCTACTGTGATGGACATCCTGCATATCCAGAAAACAAGTTGTACCAGAATTACCCGTTCTAAAGATTTAAACCTTGCCTGTGATATAAATAGTGACCTATTGGAGAGATAGGTATGTATCACAGAGACTACCCCGTCTATGGAACAGGCTCCCCATCCATGTGAAGCAGAGTTCCTCCCTAATCCAATTCAAGTGTGACTTGGGCAATTGGATGGGAAACTAGAAGTTCATCTCTGGTTTAGCACCTTATGTCTCTGATGCAAACAGGTAACCTGTAAATGGTTAATCTTCCAGGCCCATGCTTACACTCCTCAAGGGTATTGGAATTAGTCAGAGATTTGGGATGCATGGCTAGGCTTAAAAAGGCCCCTGTGGTCAGTTACACCTATGAACCTATGCCTTCCAAGTTGAGAGCACCCTTCAGGAAGGTCTGACAAAGCACTTGGTGCCAAAGCCATGGCTTAAAACCCAATGCCAAAAAATGCATTATATTACTTTTTGGGAATTCAGCCACTCTGACTACATCATCAGTAAAACACCCATGAAAATTGATTCCGTAGTCAGGGATGTCAGAGCTTGTGTAGCTAGTAACCTAGCCTTTGACCAACATGTGTCCAAGATAGTAACAAAATCCTCCTGTGTTGCTCAGCCGTATATCCAAGGTAGTAAGAAAATCCTTCTGTGTTGCTCAGCTTATAAGTAAGCGCATGGCATCCAGAGAGGTCATCATACCACTGTACTTTGCCCTTATCAGACCCATCATAGATATAATGCCATCTTTGGTATGCATCTGACCAGATACATGCAGCAACTGCAGCATCCCCAAAGGTTCATTACAAAAAGAATACATGGAGGAAGCAAAATGTCCTATACTGATTGCATCAAAGCTCATTCTCTCTCTCTTTCCCAGTAGCATATATGATCAGTAAAAACTAAATGAAAACTCCAGCCAAGCTAGAACTTCACTAACTGACCTCTCATACTTCTTGCATCAGCGGCACATGGGATATATGCAAAATGACCCTTATGAACATCAGGTGTTTCAGCTATATGGCAATTCTGAATGCCCATGACTGATTTCTTTGTAAGTCATTTCAATGGACAATTTCAGGCCAGTAAAACCAAACAGCACTAGCTGTGGATATGCATATTTCGGCCTTGTTATGACCTCCACAGCACAAGTAGTGTTTGACTAAGCATAAGAAACATAGGGCTGTTATACCCAGCTGATGTCCATTATCATTAGGGTGACTGCAAAATATCCCAACTAACAAACTAAAACAGAGTGAGAAGGTCACACAGAAAAAACAGTCCGTATAAACTAAATAAAATGGAGTTTTCATGGCCTGAAATTGTCCATTGAAATGACTTGCAAAGAAATAAGTCATGGGCATTCAGATTCGCCATATAGCTGAAACACCTGATGTTCGTAAGGGTCATTTACATATATCCCATGTGCCTCTGATGCAAGAGGATTGAGAGGTCACTCAGGTGAAGTTCTAGCGTGGCTGGAGTTTTCATTTAGTTTTTACTGATTTGTTTTTCTGTGTGATGTTCTCACTCATTGTTTTAGTAGCATATATGATGAAACTGGTCCAAGTTTCACTTAAATAGGGTTAGGGAGGAACTCTACTCCATATGGATGGGGACACAATTCCAGAGAATATGAATTATCTGAAAAAATATACATCTGTCTCAACCAAAATTTGTCTTTTGATCTCGTAGTTCTGATGTCATTTGTTTTGCAGATGTGAAAAAGGTTCATCAAATCGGGGTCCAGGGATGCCTTGTATGCCAAGCAAAGATTACCTATGCTATCATATAAAGTATTTAACCTGTTCCAGAAGAGGAAAAGGGGCAGGGTTTCTACTAGAGACTTTTTCTGGTGCCTGCAAAAGACTACAACTGGCGTCCTATACTGGAGCTCTCTATCCTAAACTCTTTTTTTGGTGATCCCAAAATTCAAGATGTTAACTCCACCAGCTGCTATGCTAGGCAAGGATGCCTGGTTATCAACATTGGACTTAAAGGAAGCCTACCTGCACATCCCAATAAGGGAATCTTGCAGAAGATACCTACTTTTCAAAGCAGGCTACATGCACTATCAGTTCTCTGCACTGCCCTTTGGCTTATCTACTGCGCCCAGGCTGTTCACAAAGTGCCTAGCTCCAGTCATTGCATTTTGCAGGCAAAGAAATATCCAAATATATCCATACCTGGACGATTGTCTAATTCAGGCAGAAAGCCAGGATATACTATTGAATCATCTGGCGTTTGTACAGAAATTGCTAACTTCTCTGGGGTACACCATAAACTAAAAGAAATCCCATCTTGTACCCTGCCAACAAATTGTATTCCTGGGAGCAAGTTTGGACACGACTTCTAGATGGCTTTTTTTCACGCCAGAAAAACAAGTTTGTTTAACAGCCTACTTCAAACTACTGGCCACAAAGACCCAGCTATCTGCAAGGAAAATACTGCAAGCTCTGGGGTTCATGGCCTCCTGCATTCTACTAATTCCATATGCAAGACTGCATATGAGGAAACTACAATGGTATTTAAAAAGCCCATGGTGTCAACATTTTCAGGATCTAGAAGCAATGATTCCTTGTCTGCAGATAAGAGTTACTTTGGTGGGCAGTTGCCGGTCACCCAAACAAGGCACTGCCATTCACTCTACCCCCTGCCGTCCAAACCCTAACAGACCTATCCGACTATGCATGGTGGGCTCACTTGGCAGGGAAGGGCATTCAGGGCAAATGGAACCCAAGTCAAATGCACCTGCACATCAATCAAAAGGAAATGTTAGCTGTACAGAATGCTCTGACAGCCTTCAAGGACCACATGATTCCAGGACAATTAATGGTAAAGACAGACAACACCACTGTTACGTGGTACACAAACAAGCAGGGGGGAACTCATTCATACCCTCTCTGCAGACCAGCCTTTTGTCTGTGGAACACAGCCTTGAGATACCAAGTGCAACCTACAGGCTCAATTCCTGCCAGGAAGGCTAAACACACTGGCACATGACCTGAGCAGAAACTTCATGGACCCACACGAGTGGAAACTGGAACCAAAGATATTCAACATGTTGAGAAACAAATGGGGGAGCCCAAATGTAGACCTGTTTGCCTCCCCCCAGAACTACCAGTTGGAAAAATTCTGCACAAGGACTCCCCACAAACAAGCTTGGAAAGTGGATTCCCTGTCCTTCACCTGGAAAAACCTGTCATTTTATACTTTTCTCCCTCTGCCTCTCCAAGGTACTACTAAAGATCAAACCGGACAAACCAAGGACAATATTGATTGCACCAGACTGGCCACGCCAATACTGGTACCCCCCTTCTGTGCAGTGTGTCACTGCTGGCACCATGGCACCTGCCTCAGTCACCTGCCCTTTTGACCCAGCAGGAGGGCCAGATTCTGCACCCACAACCTCAAACCCTGAACCTGGCAGCCTGGCTAATTACCATCCCTCAGTAAGGAAGTGTTGGATGTCATTCTGGAGACAAGGAAGTCTAGTACTAGAAAATCCTATGCTGAAAAATGGGAAAGATTCTGTTCCTGGAACCCAACTCGGGGGATGGACACTGCAATGACCAATTTACCTCAGATTCTTCAATACTTAACTGAGATGCTTCACAAGGGCCTTTCCTTTTCCTCCATCAAAATTCATGCCTCAGCCATTTCAGCTCATTACAACACAGACCCACCCCTCTTCTCTCATCTACTGCTGTAACAGTTCCTCAGAGGGGCCAAAATCTTAAGACCACCCAGGAGAGCCCCTACTCTAGCCTGGGATCTTAACTTTGTATTGGAAAAACTCTACCTCCTTTTGAGCCAGCTGCAAATGCAGAGTTGAAATTCCTCTCTTGGAAAACAGCCTTCCTTTTAACCATCACTTCAGCAAGAAGGGCATCTGAATTACAGGCCCTCATGGCAGTGGAGCCTTTCATCATTTTTCATGCAGACAGGGTGTCCCTCAGGACCAATCCCCTTTTTCATGCTCAAGGTGGTATCCAGTGTGGCCCTTAATCAGTCCATTCATTTGCCGGTCTTCTTTTCTAATCCACAGAACGGGGGGGGGGGGCGAATTCTGCACTCCTTAGATGTGCACATACAACTTAGATTTTATTTGGACAGGACTAAACCTCTCAGGAAGTCTGAACTGCTGGTTGCATTTGTTGCAGGGGCAGAGGGGAAGACCATTTCAAAGCAAACCATTTCTAAATGGATAGGCCACTACATTCATTTCTGCTATAAGCACCATGGAAAATCTACCCCACAGGGGATTAGACCACATTCAACCAGGGCTGCATCTACCTCTACAGCCTTTCTCAGAGGTATTCTTACCAGGGACATCCTGGAAGCTGCTACCTGGAGTTCCGTACATAACTTCACCAAGCATTACCATTTGCCAATTTTCTCTAAATCCAGAGCTGGCTTTGCCACTGCAGTATTGCAGGGTCTTATTGCTGGTCCTAATGCTATCTAATTATCTCCTCCAATCCTTAGCTTTGGGAATCTACCCGAATGTGATGACTGCAACAGTGAAACACGAAGAACATAGTACAGTTGTGTACCCTTACCGTAAATGTTGATGTTTGAGTGTATTCACTGTTGCAGTCCTAGTTACCCTCCCTCCAACTCCCTGACTTCTATTGGCTATACCTCTATTTTTGCTTACTATGTTTAAAGCTTTTTGGTGTATTTGCTTTTTTGTTGGAGGTATAACCTTATGTGTATATAATTGCTTCCCATTATGGGGGCACTTGACATCTGGGGCAAAAAAAAAAGTGATGTAATGGCATCGGCTGCATGCTTTATACCCCTGACGTCATGGACGATGAGACAGTAACCGACGCAGGACCCAAGACTTTGTTAATCAGGCCGACTGAGGGCTACTGCAAGCAGATAACCCAAATGTGATGAGTGCTACAGTGAATACACTCTAACATCTACATTTGTGGTAAGTGTACACAACTGTACTTTTCTTCGTGTTCCACTCTTGCAGTCATCACCTGTGGGTTATCCCTGCTGTGGTAGCCGTTGTCCAGCCCGAATACCAGAGTCCATGTTTTTCTGAGTAAACTGCTGTCGCTTGTGGACTAACGTCAGGTCGTCAGTGCTATAAAGCAAGGCAGCTGACGCCATTACATCAGTCTTTCTTGCCATGGAGCCTATAGCAGAAGCCGTTCGCATGTGTGCCGGTTGGCTGCTACCAGAGCTCTGATTACAGCTGAAAACATCTAAAGCTAATTACCCTGTTGGGGATCCTATTTTCTTGCAACTGATGTGTGAACAAGTTAACAGTTGTGTCGCTTGTGAGAAGCAGATCCCACATGTCGGCTTCCATTCATGCTGTGTCACTTGTTTAGGCCCAGATCACGATGTCCCCTGTTGCTGGTTCTGTGCATTCTTTTAACACGAGAACCATTCTTGTAGAGCTCTTATTGTAGACTGGTATTTTCGTTATCCTTCACAAATGGCGTCCATCAGCTAACAATCCATAGA
Organism: Protopterus annectens; assembly: GCF_019279795.1. Lineage (NCBI taxonomy): Eukaryota > Metazoa > Chordata > Ceratodontiformes > Protopteridae > Protopterus > Protopterus annectens. Next base: position 222,427,628 of record NC_056740.1, read on the forward strand.
CCGTCCGAAAAAAATGTAGGAATAAAGATAGAGACAGACCACACAAGGCTAAGCCTTCCGATGACTCTACTGCTAAGCAGGTAGTCAGTTCTCCGGAATTCAGTGAGGTGCTTTCGCAACACCTGATGCCTGATACAGTATCTACACAGGCCTCAACAGAGACCCTTTCGGAGTCCAGTATGCCACGGAAATCTTCGTCCGAGCCTTTGGTTAGCTCTGCCTCAGTTGGGTCTGGAGACGCAACGCAGGCACCGGCTTCCGAGGAGGCTTTTCGCACTACCTATTCTAGACAAAAATCTGACTTCATCTGATAATGTTTATCTTCGTTCATTCCTTACTGATGGGTATCAGTTCCATCCTCGGAACCGAGCTGGCCAAATATCAAGCTCGCATCAGCCAAAAACTCTTGAGCCAAGGTCCTACCCAGAATGCTCTTCTCCCTTGTTACCTCAGATCTTGTTTGCCATGTTGCTGTACAGCCGTTTCAAGCCACTCTCTTCAGCTGTCTAATTTTTTGTAAGTTTTATATATCGTTTCTACTTTAAAGTTTTTTAAACAGCTTCTGGTATTATTCTCCTACCCTATCATATCCTTGCAACTCTCTCCCTTTAGTCTGTTTCTCTGTATAACCCTTTTCTTACCTTTTGAGGTAATTCTTCATTACTATCGTTGGTAATCCTGCTTCCTTCTCACTTCTTACCCTTTTGGGTAGCCTTTCCTCTTCTTTTTGGTACTGGTCTTCTCCACATCATTATGGTGGGTAAGAAAAATAGCATTGGTTTTAAGCAGTGTAAGGACTGCGGCTGTAAGTTACCGCTTTCTGATGGCCATGACTTGTGTCTGTTGTCTGAATGTCTCCCACCTTACTGTGGATCCCCCGTGTGGGATTTGTAGAAATTTTTCGACTAGGACTCTTAACGAGAGAGAGAGAACAAATTGATCTTGAAAGGTCTTCTCCAGTCTCCTTTCTGTGAAGCTGTTTCTGGGTTGGAGGGCTCACCCCCTCCTGCTAAACCCTGTAAGAGGCAGTCTTCCTCTTCCTCCTAGAGGTCGCTCCCTTCATCTCCCTCTGGAGATCATAGGGAGTCAACCCATAAGAAGGTGAAATCTACTACTACTACTACTTCTTCGGCGCTACCACCTGTAACCCTGTCGGCTCCAGGCTCGGCACAGTCACAGCTGATTCGGGCTCCAGCCATGTCCTCATCGACACTGGAGTTCCCGGAGCAGAAAATTGCGGCTCTGACAGTTCTGTCGCAACCCTTACTGGCACCGTCCATGCAGGTACAGCCCCCCTCGGCACCATTGGTACAATCCCTTTCGGCTCTGAATTTGACAGCGTCTTCCACTGTGCAGACACTTTCGGCACCGACCTATTCTTCGGCACCATTTTTGTTACTGGTGCAGACACTTTCCTAGAATGCACTGTACCCATCAGTGCAGACACCTTCAACTTCTATGGCGCTGACGTGTCACAGACTACTTCCACACCATTTTCTTTGGTGCAGATATTCTTGGTTCTGGGCTCTGCACCACTCAAATTAGCAAGGACCAAGGTAGTCTCCTTCCTGGATCCATTCATTGGTAGGCAGTATAGGCCTTTTCTAGAAAGGCCAGAATTGCCCTCCAGTTTTTCTACGAGGTCGACCAGGAGCCTCTCTGAGCAAGATGTGTTGTGGCTTATTGACCAGTTGCTTGTGGCCAGAGGTGTCTCACCTATCGAAGTCCACGTTCCCTCCCTCTGGTGAATGTATATCTCTTCCAACTCCCAACGTACACTCCTTTGACTTCCACCCAAGTATCGAAGCCCATTACCCTGCCAGCAGCTTCCCTTCATCCGACTCCAATAGTGGATCTCACTTTGGAACCGGAGTTGTCCTTGTGGCCTTTGGTGCAATGGGCATCGGGCTCTTCTCAGGCCAGTGGCTGTGCCGTGGGGGAAGGCATTCTTGGTTCCACGCCAATTTTTTTCTATGGCATCCTCCAGGAATCCTTCCTCTCTCATGCTTCACAGTCCTCTTGAGACTCCTGGTCTGGGGGTTGACTCATTGGGGCGAGGTTGTCATGCTCTGTTCCGGGCTCCCATCTCTCCTTGGGTGGGCTGGCCTTCCAGGCCATGGAGAGGGCGCTTGCCTCCGCTGGCAAGCCCCACATGTCAGAGTCCCCCCCCCCCGTGCCACAGCTCTCGTAAGCCACAACCGCCGGACACCGGGCACAAGGGCCTCAGGTTTCTCCTCAGGAGACGCCCTCTTTGCAGTCTTCCCCAGAATCTCTCACTGAGGAAGTACCATGCAAAATGTCATGCAAGAGGAAGTACATGGACTCCACTGACTGAGGAGTCGTTGACTGAAGATACGGACTTAGATGACAGGGAAGGGTCCCCATGGTCACCCTCTGATGAGGTGTCCTTTGGGACATCCTTGAGATCCTTAGAGGGGTGACTGGAAGTCCTCTAATCCTTCTTCCTATGAGGAATCCATATTCCTGCAGGCCTTGCGTGCCCAGCCCTTTACCTCCTGGGTTATCCCACCAGAAGATGAGCTCGTCCAGCTCAACATCCAGCGCACATGGAAGGCTCCTGACACCCTGGAAGCAATACCACAGAGGCCTGATAAAATCTTATCACCCCCAGCTGAGCATCCCCATTGGTCACAAGGTTTTCCAGTAGATGCTATGGTGGTGGTGGCTGCAACTAAGAAGGATTTGGCAGAAGAGAACCAAACTGTCCATCCGCCCAACAAGGAGTCCTGGGCGATAGACTAGGGAAACGTGTGTTTGCTTAATCGACTTTCGCCGTAAGGTCTTTGAACTATTGGGCACACTTTACCCAGGCTTCAGAGGGATCTTATCAACCAACTCTCTGAAACTTTGGCAGGAGCCGTTTCTGACTAGGTCCTTGACAGTGTGGCTTCTCAGAGCCACCCTAGAGTCTATTTCCAGTTCTTCCATGCGTCTTATTTCTCGCGTAACGGAAGGAGCAGCTAGAGCGGCAGGCATGGGTATAGTCACCAGACCTGTCTGGATACATTTTTGTGGACTTCTTTAAGGCTTCCTCCATGAACGCCCCCATCAAGGCCACTTCTTTATTTGGCCCTAAAGTTGAAGATACGCTGGTAAGGTGCAAACAAGATGGTAGAACCCTGTCTGCCGTTGGTCAGATACTCCACTTCTCAATGATTCTACTCCAGAAATCAGAGGAGTGGGAAGATGTGGCACAGGACATCACAGGGCTCTTTCTGTGACGCACGTGCCGAGTTCTTTGAGGCGGGGGGTGGACTCCAATGGAAGACTCACATTTGGGGCAGAGGAGGGCCATGAAACCGGGGTTCCAGAGATTTTCTCTGACCAACCCTATCAGGGCTCCTGAAACGTTGCCCGACTGCTCACCTCTGAAAGCAGTCAGGGGTAATTTTTCCTTGTGCCCTGCTGCCTGGTGAAGTATAACCACCGACTCTTGGGTACAACGGATAACGGGAGAGATTTTAACAATAAGCTTGAGATAAAGGAATATCAGTGGATAATACGCCTTTGTGCTGATGTATTACCAGGTTCAAACCGGACTGTTTCTTTAAAACCTGTACTAAGGTATAAACAGATGTTTGAAATAGAGTTCTGTGCTTCTGCAACTATTGTTTTTAACTAGGATTGATTGTTTAATTGAATAATTAATGGCTGTGTGATTTTTTTGATAGTATATAAAAATGGTTAGTATGTGTTAGTATTTTATGCACTGATGAAGGTCATGCTTGACCTAGTTTTATTAAACACTTGTTCAGTATCAGCATTGCTTGGTTTGTTTCATTTCATACTGCATCCAGTCTTGGTTTTATGAACTAAGCTTTGTTCTGCAACTGTTTGGCTTTTTACAACAGATAATAGCCAGAGGCTGTCTCGTCCCCTTCTATCTTTGTCCAATCTCATGCAGAGTATTACCAGTCATTCCACCCAATCAAAGGGAAGCAGCAGCACACGAAATCCAAAAGCTGCTACAAAGAGAGTCATCCAGGCAGTTCCCCCATACCAGATAGGATCCGTTTTTCACTCAAGGGTCTTTTTAGTGCCAAAATAGACAGGGAACTGGAGACCAATTCTGGATCTCAGCACACTGAACAAATTTGTAAAAACAGAGAAATTCCAGATGGTCACAGTTCAGTCTATCCTTTCTCTCCTGGAAGAAGACGATTGGCTGTGCTCTGTAGAACCTAAAGATGCGTATTACCACATAAAAATGGACAAATGCTCAAGAAGATGCCTACGCTTCTGCATAGGAGCCAGTCAATACCAATTTTGAGCTCTGCCCTTCAGTCTCTCTACAGCCCCCAGTGTGTTCACCAAATGCATGGCAGTGGTTATCGCTCACTTGCGACTTCAAGGATTCCAGGCGTTTCCATATCTAGACGAATGGCTCCTGGCTCCTCACCGCCCCCACCAAGTGTCTACTGGAAGAAGCCCTGCACTACACTCTCCTCACAGCACAACACCTGGGAATCACTGTAAACTGGGAGAAGTCCAATACGACCCCAGCTCAGTCTTTGGAATTCATAAGGGGTACTGATGGACATGAGAAATTGCACAGCATCTCTTCTGAACCACAGGCTTCAAAGAATAAGGCAACAGGTTCAACTGCTGCTCTATCATCACAAATCTCCTGCTCAGTCTATACTCCAGCTCATGGGGTCAATAGCAGCCTCTATCACCATTGTTCCTGTAGCCAGGTTTTCACATGAGGCTCCTCAGTAGTCACTTCTCAGTGGTACCCTCTACAACATCCTTTGTCTTTTCAGTTAAGTGTAACTTGTTAAGTGTAACTCAGAGATGCAAGCAAGATTTACTCTGGTGGACGTCTCGAAATCCCCAACAGTGGTCTCGCCACTTCAGCCCCCATCAGCTGAAGTCACAGTGACCACGGATGCCTCCCTGATGGGGTGTGGGGGGGGGGCTATGTCAGGGGAAACTCGGTCCAAGGCACCTGGTTGGAGACAGATGCCCTTTTGCATATCAATGTCCTGGAGCTGAGGGAGGTGCAACTAGCGTTGCAAGCATTTCATTCTATCCTTCTGTGAGGGACTATTGTGATCCAATCAGAAAACATGTCAGTGGTCTGGGACATTAACAAACAAGGGGGCACCAGATCTTACCCGATGTTCATCGTGTTTCACTGTTGCAGTCATTACACTTGGGTTATCCTGCTGGCAGGCTACCCGTAGTCAGCCTGAATTCGAAAGTCTAGGTCCGGCGTCGGTTGCTGTCGCCTCTTCCCTGACGTCAGTGCGCCAGGGGTATAAAAGATGCAGCCAGCACCATTTCTTCAGTCTTTCTTGCCGCGTGGTGCCCGAAGCATAAGCAGTTTGTAAGTGCCGGTCGGCCGACTCCTGAGATTTTCAAAATCGAATTTCAGATCCAAAGTCTTCATTAAAGCCAAGTACCCCGTTGGGGAAACTTTTTTTCTTGCTCCAGTCCGATGTCAGAAAAAGTTAACAATTGTATTTCTTGTGTGAAGCAAATACCTCATAAGGATTTTCATTCTTACTCTATTCCTTGCCTAGGCCCTGATCATAACGTTGCTAGCTATCTGTTTTGTGCTAGATTTAACCAACGGACTATTAAGCGTTGGTACGATTTTGCCTTTCATTACTTTGGCCGAAGATTCAATTATATAATACCGTCAGAACAGCCGACGACAGGAGTTTATAAAAAGTGCAAGGAAAAAGAAAAGGACAGGCATCCAAGGTCCAAAACAGACGACAAGGCTTCCGCTAAGCCAGTCGCCGGTTCGCCAGTTCTCAGTGAGGCGCTTTCGCAGCCCCTTGCACCTGCAACCTCAGAGCCACAGGCCTGCTGATGACTCCCACGTGGAGCCAGCTAGGCCTCTGGATACTCAAGGTATTGGACACTCGGAAACTATTCCCTCAGATGGGTCCGGAGCCGCTGAGCAGGCATCGGCTTCTGAGGGTGTTTTCAGACCTACACAGTTGTATGTAAAGCCTACATCAGCTTCCAAAGCAAAGACTAAAACAGTTCTAAAGACAAAGAAACAAGTACAGCATTCTCCTGGACAGACTACCATGCCTAAAAAACAGATGCTCAAAATGGCCGAAGACCTAATTACTTTGATCAGGGGTTCCCATCCTCCTCCTGACAAGAGGCCTAGGCAAGAGACAGAATATGAATCTTCTGATCAGGTTTCCATTTCCTCTGACTCCTCTTCTGAACAGGAATACTCTCTTCCTCCTTATGAGGATTCTGATGCTGAAGAATCTATCCCTTCAGCCTCACCGCCTGAGGATTATTCTTTTGGGGAAACCCTGCATACCATAAGGGAGCACTTCCACTGGGAGAGCCAAGACTACTCAGAATCTAAGAAAAGGCTTGGAGATTTTCTTTTACTTCCTCAGCACAGGTCTTTGGTTATTCCTCCTGTGTTAGACATTGTAGATGATGCATTAGTCCGGACTTTCTCCTGACTCTTTACCTCCTTCCCCTGTTAAACCAGACAGATACTACAGGGTTCCAGATTCACATAAATTTCTTTATAAAAACCCTGCTGCTGACCCAGAAACTATTTCTCAGGGTCCCAAAGGGGTCCGGGCTTCTACTGCAAAAAACCCTATCCCCTCTGATGGAGATTCAAGGGCACTAGACAGATGGGGAATAAAGGTTTACACTTCTGCTACTTTGGCTGTGAGGGCTTTAAATTGTCAATTTCATATGCTTAAATATCAGCAGTACTTAATGTTACTGCTTAAACAGAAAATGTCAAATTCTGATTGTGCAGAAAATAAGGAAATACAGGATTTATTGCATGCAACTGAATAAGTGGGAAAGCATACATTATATTGTGGTTTTGATTCTCTGGAGGCCTCTTGCAGGGCTGCAGTTACAGGTTCTGTCATTAGGAGGCATGCTTGGTTAAAGGAACAGAATCTACTTGATCATGTTAAAGCAAAATTATTAGATGCTCCATTACAGCATGATACCTTATTTGGTGTTAAAGCAGAGGAGGTGTTTAAGAAAATGGAGGACAAAGTGAAATATATGCAAACAGTAAAGGATTTCTTACAGGTACAGCCACCCAGATTTAGCAGGAACTGGCCTACAAAGAATTGGTCCTTTCCAGTCTCAGACAGGCCACAAAGAGGCAGATACAGATGCCCCAGAGGCAGATCCCAGCCCCAGGGCTCGTACAGGCCTAAACAGTGGGGCGCTTCTACCTCCAAAAGCAGAGAAGCGAAATCACAGCCATACAGGAAACAGTCCCAATGACTTTCATCTGCCAGCACCAAGCACTTATCTTTTGGCAGCCCCCCTAGGGGGAAAACTAGCACTTTTTTCTCAAAATTGGCACATGATCACCCAGGACAAATGGGTCTTGAATATAGTGTCCCAGGGCTACAGGTTCCACTTTCACACCCTGCCAAGGGCAAAAGGTATGCCAGACCTGCCACACAATCAATGGGCAGAGGCACAAAAACAAGTTTCACCTCTCATGGATATGAGGGCCATTCAGCAAGTACCACAGCAAGAGCAGGGACAAGGATTTTACTCAAGACTTTTCTTTGTACCCAGAAAAGACAAAGCCTGGAGACCAATACTGGACCTGTCTATTCTAAATACATTTCTGGACGTTCCAAAATTCAAAATGTTGAGACTGCAGCAGCTTCTGCCCATGCTGGGCAAGAAGGCTTGGCTTGTAACCTTTGGACCTAAAAGAGGCATACCTGCATATTCCAATCAGACAATCTTGCAGAAGATACCTCAGATTCATAGCTGGCTCAATGCACTACCAATTCTCTGCACTGCCCTTTGGCTTATCTACTGCACCTAGGGTCTTCACAAAATGCCTGGCACCAGTAATGCATTTTGCAGACAGAGGAATTCAAATATATCCTTACTTGGATGATTGCCTTATTCAGGCAAAGAACAAGGACATTCTACTAAAGCATCTGGCGTTTGTAAAAAGATTACTAATTTGCCTAGGGTACACAGTAAACGAAAAGAAATCAAAACTAGTACCCTCTCGAGAGAATATTCCTGGGTGCAAGCTTAAATACAACTGCCCAGATGGCTTATCTCATGCCAGACAAACAAAGGCAACTGACTTCTTACTTCAAAATGTTGGCAACAAAGACCCATTTATCTGCAAGAAAAATTCTGCATGCTTTGGGCTTCATGGCATCCTGCATTCAGCTAATTCCATATGCCAGACTGCATATGAGGAAACTGCAATGGTATCTAAAAAGTATTTGGACTCAACATTGTCACAGCCTGGAAACATTAATTACCCTCATTCCTTGCCTGCAACAGGAGTTTCGACGGTTGGCACAGGCCTGTCACCACAACAAGGGGCAGCCATTCACCCTACCCACAGCCAGGCAGTCAATAACAACAGATGCTTCAGATTATGCCTGGGGGTCCACATGGCAGGAAAATGTATTCAAGGCACATGGCCCACAAGCCAAAGGTATCTTCATATCAATCAAAAAGATATGCTAGCTGTTCAGAATACCCTGACAGCTTTCAAGGATGTACTCCATCCGGGACGGACAATACTACAGTCATGTGGTACATAAACAGGGAGGCACTCATTCCTACCCTCTCTGCAGACGAGCCATGACGTTTTGGGACACAGCATTGACTTATCAAGTACACCTGCAAGCACAATTCCTGCCAGGAAAGAAAAATACTCTGGCAGATGAACTAAGCAGAAACCTCACGGATCCCCATGAGTGGAAACTGGATCCACAAGTCTTCAACATGATAATAAAGAAATGGGGATGCCCAGACATAGATCTATTTGCCTCCCCTCACAACTGCCAACTACAGAGATTCTGCGCAAGGACTTATCACAAGCAAGCATGGAAAGTGGATGCTCTATCATTCAGCTGGAAAACCGTAACAGTATATGCCTTTCCTCCTCTGCCTCTCCTCCCCAAGGTACTCCTAAAGGTCAGACAAGAGAAGCCAAAAATGATTCTGATTGCTCCAGACTGGCCCCGCCAGCACTGGTACCCAATCCTAAAGAGCTTGTTTCAAGGCCCAGCCTGGACATTGCCTCTAATTCCTCATTTACTGACCCAACGAAACAATTAGACCCCTCACAGCCAACTCGGAACCCTAAATCTGGCAGCATGGCGGATAATATAGCCATTCAGAATACACCTCTCTAAAGGCAGTGATGGATGTTATTTTGGAGGCCAGGAGGTCCAGTACGAGAAAATCATATGGCAGAAAAATGGAAAAGATTCTGTGCTTGGAACCAGGCACAAGGAATTGACATGTTTGTACCAAATATTCCTCAGATTTTACAATACCTAACTGAGATGCTAGACAAAGGCCTATCCTTTTCATCAATTAAAATCCATGCCTCTGTCATTTCAGCTCATTACAATACAGAACCACCAATTTTTTCACATCCGTTGCTAAGACAGTACCTCAGAGGGGCCAAAAACATAAGACCTCCAAGGAGAGCATCAATACTTGCATTGGACCTCAATTATGTCCTGGAAAAACTCACACTGCCGCCTTTTGAGCCAGCCAATGCAGCTGAAATAAAGTTCTTATCCTGGAAAGCAGCTCTGCTCCTAGCAATAACCTCTGCAAGACGAGTCTCAGAGTCACAGGCACTCATGGCTGTGGAACCTTTTATCATTTTCCATCCAGACAGGGGTTCTCTGAGGACGAACCCGACATTTATGCCTAAGGTAATGTCCAGTGTGGCCCTTAACCAAACCATTCATTTGCCTACCTTTTATCCAAACCCACAGAATAAGGGTGAGAGACTCCTGCATTCTTTGGACATGCACAGACAGCTGCGCTTCTACTTGGACAGAACTAAGGCTTACAGAAAGGCTGAGCAACTCTTAGTAGCGTATGCTGCAGGATCACAAGGAAAGGCCATCTCAAAGCCGACTATTTCAAAATGGATAAGCCACTGCATTCGATGTTCTTCATTCCACATTGCTGCAGTCCTAACTATTGGGTAGTCCGCTGTCCAGTCGGCCCGAATACCAGAGTATATGTCAGGCGCATTAGCGCATGACCACGCCATATCCTCAGTCTTTTGCCACATGGTCCGATGCAGAAGCAATTTTGCAGGTTGGCGTTCTGAAAGTTTCTGAAGTCAGAGTTTCAGACCGAATCAAAGTTGGCTAAGTACCCGTGGGAATATTTTGGTTTTTCTTGCCTCAGTATTTAACCGGATGTCAGAAAAGTGAATAACTGTATTTCTTGTGGGAAACAGATACCTCATAGGGATTACCATACTTTGTGTATACCTTGTTTAGGGCCTGAGCACGGCGTTGTTGGATGCCGCTCTTGTGCTAGATTTAACAAACGCACTATTAAGAGAAGGTTAGACTGTGCCAGGTTAGTTTTGGGAAGCGTTGTAATTATAAAATGCCGGATGCTCCGGCGCCAAAAAGCGCAAGGACAAAGCAGCAAAGCCTAGAGTGGAAGAACCGACAGTCCCAGACGCCGGTCCTTTAGAAGGCCCAGTGGAGCCGGAGGTTCTGCCTGAGTTTCTTTGGAGTCTCAGAGAGACTTTACTGTTACAGGATGTATCCTCTCAGGAAGTAGGCCAGGCTGAGGGGCTTCTCAGGTGGCTGTTCTTCCTCTCTTCCTAAGGTGGTTAGAGCCTCCCTTCTGTTTCCAAGGCTTCTTTGAGAGGCAGGCCAAGTTTAGCTTCAGTGGGGTTTCTCCTAGTGCTTCAGGGTCTTTGCCTAAGAAACATATGCTTAAAATGGCAGACGATTTGATTACTATGATTAGAGGTTCTATGCCCCCTCCTGATAAGAGGCCTAGAGTGGAACCTGAGTTTGGGAGTTTTGAGCACTGTTCGAGGCTTCTGAGTCTTCGGGAAGACTTGCAGGAGTATCCTCCTTATTCTGATTCTGATGTGGATGATTCTACTCCTTCAGCTTCTCCTCCTGAGGATTTTTCATTTTCAGAGACTCTGCATTCCATGAGGGAGCATTTTAAATGGGAAGGTCAAGATTTCTCTGATTCCAGGAAGAGGCTTAGGGAATTCTTGTTTTACCCCAGCATAGGCCTTTAGCTATACCTCCTGTTCTGAATGTGGTGGAAGATGTTTTTGCAGAGGCTTCCCTAAATCCTGATTCTTTGCCTCCTGCCCCAGTTAAACCGGATAGGTACTATAGGGTGCCTGAAGCTCATAAGTATCTTTTTAAGAGTCCTAGGGCAGACCCGGAAACTGTCTCTCAGGGGCCTAAAGGTGTGAAGGCCTCTGTTGTTAAAAATCCTGTTCCTCCTGATAAAGAGGCAAGGGCTTTGGATAGATGGGGAAAGAAAGTGTATACTTCTTCCACTTTAGCCATGAGGGCGTTGAATTGTCAGTTTCACATGTTAAAATATCAGAATTATCTCCTTTCACAATTGAAATCTAAGGTGGATGCTCTGGCAGAAGGTATTGAGTGTAAAGAGTTGCAGGATTTAGTTCATGTGTCTGAACAGGTGGGTAAACATTCCTTGCAGTGTGGTTTTGATGCTGTGCAGGCCTCCTCGAGGGTGGCTGCCACTGGTTCTGTTCTTCGTAGGCACGCCTGGTTGAGAGATCAGAATTTTGCTGAGCATGTTAAAACAAGGATTTTGGATGCTCCTTTACAGTCTGATGTGTTGTTTGGTTCGCCTGTGGAAGCAGTTTTAAAGAAAATGGAGGACAAGGCTAAGTCTATGCAAACTGTTAAGGATTTTTTGCAGGTGCAGCCTCCGAAGTTTAGTAGAAATTGGCCTACTAAGGGATGGACTTATCCTGCTTACGATTCCCAGTCTAGGGGTAGGTCTAGACGTGGTAGGGGCAGAGCTCAAGGGTCTTTTAGGCCTAGGACAGGGAGTTCCCCTGCTCAGACTTCTGGTGAGGGCAGGGGTCAGTCCTTTCGTAAGCAGACCCAATGACCTGCCTTTTCAGCTGCCAGTACATTCTCGTCTGGCAGCACCTTTGGGAGGAAGGCTGTCTCTTTTCAAAGAAAATTGGGATTTTATTACCCAAGACAGATGGGTTCTGGATATCATTCATCACGGTTACAGGTTTTATTTCCATACCTTGCCTCCTTTCAAAGGCATGCCAGACATTCCTCCTCTACAAAGAACAGAGGCTCACAAGCAAATTTCTCTGTTGCTCCAAATAGGGGCCATTCAGCCAGTTCCTGTGCCAGAAAGGGGCCTAGGATTTTATTCTCGCCTGTTCCTAGTACCAAGAAAGGGAACACGTGGAGACCAATTTTGGATTTATCTATCCTCAACACTTATCTGGACATTCCCAAGTTCAAAATGTTGACGTTACAACAGCTTTTACCTCTGCTGGGCAAAGATCACTGGATGGTAACTTTAGATCTCAAGGAAGCTTACCTTCATGTGCCTATAAGACTAAGTTGCAGGAAGTATCTGCTGAGCTGGAAATTCTCATTATCAGTTCTCTGCATTGCCCTTTGGCTTATCTACTGCAGAGTATTCACGTTCTGGCTCCAGTGATAGCTTACTTCAGGCTAAAAGGAATTCAAATCTATCCTTACTTGGACGACTGCCTGATTCTGGCTCAAGAAAAGGAAGACCTTCTACAGCATTTGGAATATGTCATAGCAGTGCTAAGATGCCTAGGGTATTCTGTGAACGAAATAAAGTCCAGTCTAGTACCCTCTCAAGACATGTGCTTTCTGGGTGTGAGACTGAATACAGCAGCCCAGATGGCCTTTTAACCCCGGACAAACAAAAGAATCTTTCCAGTTACTTCCATCAACTATCTCTTCAGTCCGGGCTGACTGCAAGGACAGTCCTTCAAGCCTTAGGGTTCATGGCATCTTGTATTCTGGTGCTTCCCAATGCCAAACTGCATATGAGGAAGCTGCAATGGTATCTCAAAATGTATGGACACAGCACTGCCAGGATTTGGACACTGTCATTCAAATAATACCTTGCATTCAAAAGGAATTTTTGTGGTGGGCTCAGGAATGTCACCTAAACAAGGGACTCTCTGTGACCCGCCAGAGGCGAGTCAGATTCTAACGACAGATGCCTCAGACATTGCTTGGGGAGCTCATCTAAATGGAAAGTGGATACAAGACAAGTGGCCTGCCAGACTACAGCATCTACATATCAACATGAAAGAGATGTTAGCAGTCCAGTTTGCATTAATGGCTTTCAAGGAGTTACTTCTTCCAGGGCAGGTGTTGATTCTAACAGACAACACAACTGTCATGTGGTACATCAACAAACAAGGGGAACACATTCTTACCCTTGTGCAGGCAAGCAATGATTTTATGGGAGACTGCGCTCAGCTTGCAACTAACTCTTCAGGCAAGGTTTCTGCCGAGCACAGAACTCCTTAGCAGATGTATTAAGCAGACAAATCATGGATCCCCACAGTGGAAACTGGATCTTCATGTATTTCAAAATTGACAGTGTCATGGGGAACTCCAGACATAGATCTGTTCGCTTCTCCACTAAACCACCAGCTGCCAAAGTTTTGCACAAAGAGGTTTCATCACACAGCTTGGAAAGTGGATGCTCTTTCTTTCAGTTGGAAAAATCTTCATGTGTATGCTTTTCCACCTCTGCCTCTTCTACCAAAGGTGCTTCTAAAGGTCAGACAAGACAAGCCAAGGATGATTTTAATAGCTCCAGATTGGCCTCGCAGCACTGGTACCCATTACTGAGGAGTCTGGTAAGGAAGCCTCCATGGCCTTTACCCTTGATTCCACACCTGTTGTCTCAGAGGGACGGTCACCTGCTCAATGTCAAGCTTCACTCTCTTCATCTAACAGCCTGGCATATTCTGTTTTGAAAGACAGCAGGTCTCAACTTCCTCAACAAGTTTTAAATGTGATTATGGAAGCCAGAAGACCTAGTACAAGGAAAGTGTAAAATGGAAGAGATTTTTATTTTGGAGTGCAGCAAACAATTTGGAGATTTCTGAGCCTAATTTGAGTGTGGCTCTTCAATATCTTACTGAGTTATTAGACAAAGGTTTGTCTTTCTCTTCCATTAAGATTCATGCTGCAGCAATTTCAGCTCACTATGATTGTGACCCACCATTGTTTTCGCATCCTTTGTTCAAGCAATTTCTTAGAGGGGCAAAGAATATAAGACCCCAACGAGAGCTCCTACTCCTGCTTGGGATCTCAATTTTGTGTTGGAGAAACTTACTCTACAACCTTTTGAGCCAGGCTACTGCTGAATTGAAATACTTGTCATGGAAGACTGCTTTTTGTTGGCCATTACTTCTGCAAGAAGGGTTTCTGAGTTGCAGGCCCTTATGGCGGTAGAGCCCTTTTGATTTTTCATAAGGATATAATCCTTCCTTTATGCCTAAGGTGGTTTCTAGTGTGGCTTTAAACCAAACTATTCATTTGCCTACTTTTATGCAGATCCCCAAAATAAAGGGGAAAAGATTTTGCACACTTTAGATGTACACAGGCAATTGCTATTATTTGAGCAGGACTAAGGATTTTAGGCAGTCTCAGCAGTTGTTTGTTTCTTTTGCTTTGAGTTCAGGGCAAGCCTGTGTCAAAACAAACTATTTCTAGGTGGATTGGGTTTTGCATTGCATTTTGTTATTCCCATCATGGCAAGGAGATTCCAGCTGGGATTAGGCCTCATTCCACTAGGGCTACTGCCACTTCAACAGCATTTCTAAGGGGGTGGCCACTAAGGATATTTTGGAAGCAGCTACTTGGAGTTCAGTGCATACTTTCTATAAGCATTATCACCTTCCTCTCTACTCTAAGTCTAGGGCTGGTTTTGCCACAGCTATTTTGCAAGGCATGTTGTCAGTTCCTGCTTCCTTATGATTTGCCAGCCTCCCTTACCTCTGCTTTGGGATTCTAAGTTAGGACTGCAGCAATGTGGAATGAAGAACATAGTACAGTTTTGTACCTACCATAAATGTAGATGTTCGAGGATCCACATTGCTGCAGTCCAATTCCCTCCCTCCCCTCTGTGTTTAGGGGTGGTTGTGTAGGTGAGGTTATATCCTGGTAATTTTGTATATATTGTATATATTTTTGGTGCAGGTATGTTTGGAGTTTTTGGTTTTGGCCTTATCTTTTCAGGGTCTTCTGACATCTGGGGCAAGAAAAGACTGAGGATATGACGTCGGTCATGCATTAGTACCCTGACTGACGCCAGTCTAATGCGCCTGACCATATACTTTGGTATTCGGGCCGACTGGACAGCGGACTACCCAATAGTTAGGACTGCAGCAATGTGGATCCTCGAAAATCTACATTTATGGTAGGTACAAAACTGTACTTTTCTGCTATTCACAACATGGCCAATCAGTGCCTAAGGGCATTAGGCCTCACTCAACCAGAGCAGCAGCCACTTCAGCAGCCTTCCTCAGAGGAGTACCAACCAAAGACATTTTAGAGGCTGCAACTTGGAGTTCAATGCACACTTTTACCAAGCACTACCACTTACCTCTCTACTCTAAATCCAGAGCAGGCTTTGCCACTGCAGTTCTGCAGGGCCTTATAGCCTCTCCTAATCCTATTTAGACCCAGCCACCCAACCTCAGCTTTGGGATTCAACCCAAGTGTAATGACTGCAACAGTGAAACATGATGAACATAGTACAGTTGTGTACTACCATTAAGGTAGATGTTCGAGTGTATTCACTGTTGCAGTCCAGGTTACCCACCCGCCATCCCCCTTTTCTTTGCTGTGACTTATCTGTACTTCTCTATCCTATGCAACCTATGTGGTGTATTTGCTTGTAGATGAAAGAAATGTTTATTTTTGTGCATGCATACTTATTGGCATAATTTTTAGCCTACCAATTTGGGGGCACCTGACATCTGGGGCAAGAAACTGAAGAAAATGGCGTCTGCTGCATCTTTTATACCCCGACGTCAGGGAAGAGGCGACAGCAATCGACGCCGGACCTAGACTTTGGAATTCAGGCTGACTGCGGGTAGCCTGCCAGCAGGATAACCCAAGTGTAATGACTGCAGCAGTGAATACACTCTAACATCTACATTTATGGTAGGTACACAACTGTACTTTATGCCTAGAGGCCTTGAGAAAATGGCAATGGGTGATAGCTTCCAACTGCTTTCTAGTTGCAACGCACATTCCCGGGAGCTCCACCATGATAGCGGACAAATTGAGCAGGTGCATTCTACAACCTCACGAGTGGTCCCTCAACCCTATGATAGCAGCATGAATCCTCAACCACTGGGGCCAGGCTTCGCCTCCCCAACCAACTACAAGTGCAGCATCTATTTTGCCCTGATCCCCCCCCCCCCCAAGAGACGCTGTAGTCCACAGTTGAGAAGCAAAGTGATCCTCATTGCTCCATATTGGCCTCGACAAGTCTGGTTCCCCTTCCTCTGGCCTCAGCTGCTTGATCAACTGCGGATCCTCAATCCATCCCCAACATTGATCTCTCATCTGCAGGGTCTGACTGACCGCAATCTAGCAACCCTGAAACTGCCAGCTTGGTTTCCTCCACTTCCAGTGATTGCCAGGCAGGAAAACCTCTCATCCCCTGTGCGCAATATTCTTATTGCATCTCCTGAATCGTCCACCAGACTAATCTATCTCAATAAATGGAAAAGGTTTTCTCAATGGGCAGCAAATAAACAAACAGACCCCTTGTCAGCCCCAGTTTCAGTGGTGTTGGATTACTTATCACATCTTTTCCACTCTGGGGTGTCTGCTTCTACTATTCGTTTGCATTTAGCTGCCATTTCAGATTTCCACAGTGGTTTTCAGGATTCTTCGCTTATGTCACATAGACTCTGTAAAACTTTCTTGAAGGGGTTATCCACTTAAAACCTCCCTTTAGAGAACCGTTACAACCTTGGGATTTGGTATTTGTTCTGCAAGCTCTAACACCCCCCTCCTTGAACCTGCGTCTTCATGTGATGTAAAATATCTCTCTTGGAAAACTTTGTTTCTGATTGCAATCACATCGGCCAAACTCTTGTCAGAACCTCAGGCTTTATGCATCAAACCTCCCTATCTTATCTTCCATAAGGATATGGTATCACTGAGAGCTAATTCTTCCTTTTTACCAAAAGTGGTGTCCGAGCAGTCTATCAACCAGTCTGTTGACCTTCCAGTCTTCTTTCCTAACCACTCTAACGAGGGAGAGCATTGCCTGCACTCCTTGGATGTTCATAGGGAAATATGTTTTTATCTGGACAGAACAAAATCTACCCATAAATCAGACCAACTGTTTGACTTTTTCTGGACCTAGACGAGGTCATCCTGTCTCAAAAGTTACATTGGCTTCATTGTTGAGAAATTGTATTACCTTTATCTACAACAAAAACAATGTCACCTTGCCTCACAGAGTGAAAGCACATTCTACAAGGTCTATGGCAACTTCAGCAGCTTTCCATGCTGAAGGCTTCCCTTAATGATATTTGGTCAGCTGCGACTTGAGCCAAACCTCATACCTTTATTCTTAATTACAAATTGGACTTTGTCTCCAGAGGTAGAGCTTCTTTTGGATCCATGGTGCTCAGGAATGTACTTCCATGAGGGCCACCCAGGGATACAGGTAGCTGGGGACTCTGTCCCATCAGTAAGGAATGAACGAAGATCAACAACATCAGATAAAGAAGTTATGTCTTACCATAATGTACCATCTGTGTTGTTGATCTTTGTTTGTTCATTACTTCCCACCCTCTGTCCCCCTCTGGAGGTTCCTGGCTGATCTCATATACTCCTTTATTGTAGGTCTGTTATGACCAGAGGTAGCCTCTACTTTTGTCTATCAACTTTTAAACTCGATCTGGGGTAACAGGAAGCAGAGCATTCTGGGTAGGACCTTGGTTTGAGAGATTTTGGCTGATGCGAGCTTGATATTTGGCCGGCTACGTTCCGAGGACCCATCAATAATGAATGAAGGAAGATCAACAACACAGATGGAACGTTATATTAAGACGTAACTTCTTTTTCTCATCCGACTACTGTTTCTCTCAGACCGATGGATACTCTTAGGCTTAGAAGCCAGGCCACTCTTGAAAATCTACCTCTAGGCACCATCTTACCCCTGCTCCACCACCCCATGCCTAAATGCTTAAGTTGGTGGAGGATCTTATCTCCCTTATCAGGGGCAGTCAGGCCACAACTTCTAAAATGAAGACACCCTTCTCCTGAACTAATGATAGAGCAGGATTCCAAGGAATCTGATTATTCAGATTTTGAAGAGGAACAACCAACCTCTGACTGCTTTATGAGGATTTGGATTTAGAGGAATCCATTCCTTCTGCCTCCTCTTCACACCCTCAGGGAACATTTCCACTGGTAATTTCAGGATTTCCCTCAGTCTAAGAAAAGGCTTAGAGAGTTTCTAGACCTGCCCCAGCGCAGACCCCTGGCTATCCCCCCATCTTAGAAGTGGTGGATGATGATGTTTTCCATGAATCCAGCTTAGCCCCTGATGCCCTCCCACCTGCTCCCAGTAAACCTGACTGGTATTAGAGTACCGGATTCTTGCAAATACCTTTACAGAAATCCTGCTGCAGATCTGGAGGTCATTACACAGGGACCTAAAGGAGCTAGGGCTAGTTCTGCAAAGGATCCTACTCCTTCTGACAAGAATGCCAGAGCTCTGGACAGATGGGGTAAAAAAGTTTACACCTCTGCAACCTTAGCTATCAGAGCACTCCACTGTCGGTTCCATATGTTAAAATATCAACAACACACTTTGGAACTATTAAACCAAAAGGTTTCTGCCTTTCCTGATTGTGCCAGTTCTAAAGCGAAGATTTACTGCACTCTACTTTTTTTTTTTTTTTTTTTTTTTTTTTTACACTGTGGATAATGATGCACTAGAAGCCTGAAGCAGGGCAGCAGTGTCTGGATCTGTCATTAGGAGACATGCATGGTTGAAGGAACAACCTCTCCCTAATCATGTCGAATCTACATTAATTGATGCACCCTTGGGTAAAGACTGGTTGTTTGGAGAAAAAGCAGAAGAGGTGCTTAAAAAATGGAAGATGAGGCAAAATCAAGGCAAACGGTAAAAGATTTCTTTTAGGTTCAACTTCTTAGATTCAGCAGGATTTTTCCCTGTAAGCACTGGTCTTTTCCTGCACCTAGCAGACGGGGGCAATGTAAGCCCAGCAGGGAAAGACCTCCCAGGCCCCTATCCCAGGGACAGCAGAGAACCAAACAGTGGACCACTTCCACCCCAAAGGCAGGGAGTTCTAAGCCATTCCTCTATGGCAAAAACTCTGCGACTCCCACTCCCCCTTCTGCCCTTCTTTCACCTACCAAAAGGTAGGAGGAAGGCTGTCCCTCTGCAAAGAAAATTGTCTGTAACAAAGGAACAATGGGTCTTGAAGATCATTTCTCAGGGATGCAAATTCACTTTCAGTGAACTCCCAATTCTCTGAGGGTATGCAGACTTGCCTCCAAATCAGTGGGCAGAGGCATTAAAACAAGTCCAAACTCTCATATCCCACGGAGCAGTAGAACTTGTCCCCGCAGATCAAACAGGCAAAGGCTTTTATTCCAGGCTATTCCTTGTTCCCAGAAAGGAGGGCACTTGATGACCCATCCTGGATCTGTCCATTCTGAACACCTCCCTGCTGGTCCCCAAATTCAAAATTTTAACTTTGCAGCAGCTGCTGCCTATGTTGACAAAAAATGCCTGGTTAGTAACCTTAAACCTAAAAGATGCCTACCTCCAAGTCCCCCATAAGGAAATCCTGCAGTAAATTCCTGCTCTTCAGAGCAGACTCACAACACTTTCAGTTCACTTTGCCTCGTCAGAGCAGACTCACAACACTTTCAGTTCACTTTGCTTCCCTTTGGCATATCTACTGCTCCCAGGGTGTTTACCAAATGTTTAGTTCCGGCCATAGCATTTTGCAGACAGAGAAATATTTCCCCTTATCTGGACAACTGCCTCATTCAGCAGAGTGCAAAGAAAAGCTGCTCCAGGACCTCCGCTTTGTCAGACCCTCCTAACTTCTTTAGGGTTCACCATCAATAAGAAGAAATCAAAGCAAACACTCAGGAGGATCATTTTCTTGGGAGCACTGCTGGACACCGCATCCCAAATGGCCTTCCTGTCCCCAGAAAAGCAGAGCTTCCTGCCTCTCTACTTTACCCAGCTGGCATCCAAAAGTCACCTTACAGCAAGGAAGTTCCTGCAAGCCTTGGGGTACATGGCATCTTGCATCCTTCTAATTCCTCTGGCCAGACTTCACATGAGAAAGCTTCAGTGATATCTAAAGAACCTTTGGTGTCAACACTCGCCGCTTCTAGAGACCTCTCTCCCTCTGATCCCCTGTTTAAGGGCTGAGTTTCTCTGGTGGAAAGGGCCTGTGCCAAGAACAAGGGTCTCCCCTTCGTCCTCCACCCTACCGGGCAGACTATCACTACCGACGCCTCAGATATTGCTTAGGGCGCTCACTTAACAGGCAGGTGCACCCAAGGTATTTGGGATGCCAGCACCTTCCCTTAATATCAACCAGAAGGAAATAATGGCAGTACCAAAGGCTCTGACATCCTTCCAACCCCATCTCAGGCCAGGGGTTCTCCTTATCAAAACAAACACCACAGTAATGTGGTACATCAGCAAACAGGGGGGGACCCAATCTTACCCTCTGTGCAGGCTAGCCATGAATATCTGGGTGACTGCCTCCTCCATGGGATTACACTTAATAGCCCAATACCTACCAGGGATCAACAACACCCTGGCAGACCACTTAAGCAGAAGTTTACTGGACCCCCAAGAATGGCAGCTCCACAGAAAATCTTTTTGCAAGTCACTCAGAGGTGGATCTCTTTGCTTCGTACCTCAACCACCAGCTAAAGAAATTCTGTACCAGAGAGTATCATTACCACCTAGCGTGGAAGGTGGATGCCTTGACCTTCCCTTGGAACTACCTCTTCATGTGTGCATTTCCTCCTCTGCCTCTTAGTCCCAAGGTACTGATCAAGGTAAGGGAGGAGAGTCCAAAGGCCATCCTCATTGCTCCAGATTAGCCCAGACAGTATTGGTACCCCTTGCTGCGCAGCCTAACATCACAGCCTCCCAGGCAGCTCCCCCTGATCCCATACCTCTTGACTCAAGTGGGGGGATGCTGCACCCAGACTTGCAGACTCTCAAAACTGTCAGCATGGCTAATGCTCGAAGGGCAAGCAAAGGGGCACCAGTTAAGCAGACGGGTCCTAGACATTATCACAGAGGCCAGAAGGCCCAGCACCAGAAAGATTCTGCTCCTGGAGCCAGTCTGGAGGGGCCAGTTCCTCACAACCTTCTGTCCCTCTTAATCTGGACTATCTAGCAGAGTTGCTCAATAGTGGCCTCTCCTCCTCTTCTGTTAAAATCCATGCATCAGCCATTTCAGCTTTTTTCAATACAGACAAGCCCCTGTTCTCTCATCCTTTGGTAAACTTTTCCTCAGAGGGGCTTCTAATATCAGACCTCCCAGAAGGCCACCCACGCCTGCCTGGGACCTGAATTATGTTTTGGAAAAGCTAACCTTACCACCCTTCGAAACCTGCGGCTTCAGCAGAACTGAAATTCCTCTCTTGGAAGACTGCTTTTGTACTAGCTGTCACCTCCGTCTGAAGGGTTTCAGAACTTCAGGCACAGATGGCCACTGAGCCCTTCATCATTTTCCATGCAGACAGGGTCTCCCTTAGGACTACCCCCCCCCCCCCTTTATGCCCAAGGTGGTATCTAATGTGACTCTCAACCAGGCCATTCATCTGCCCATCTTCTTCCCTAATTCTTAAAACAAGGGGGAAAGAATTCTGCACTCACTAGACGTGCACAGACAACTCCGATACTACTTGGACCATACTAAACACTTCAGAAAAATGGACCAACTTCTTGTCAGCTTTGCCCCAGGTGCAGAGGGGGAAGCCCATTTCCAAGCAAACCTATTCCAAGTAGATATCACACTGTATCCATTCTTGCTACAGATTACATGGGAAACCACCCCAAGTCTATTTGTACCCATTCCACTAGTGCAGCTTCCACTTCCACAGCATTCCTCAGAGGAGTTCCCACTAGGGACATCTTGGATGCTGCCACCTGGTGGTGACTGCAACAGTGAAACATGAAGAATATAGTACAGTTGTGTACACTTACCATAAATGTAGATGTTAGAGTGTATTCACTGTTGCAGTCCTGGTTTCCCCTCCCTCCTTCCCCATTATTTCCTTGGGCTTTTGACTGGTTAGGGCAAGAAAAATTGATGTAATGGTGTCATCTGCCTTGCTTTACAGCATTGATGACCCAATGTCAGTCTGCAAGTGACAGCAGCTGATGCAGAAAAACATTGATATTCGGGCTGGCCGAGGACTACCACAGCAGGGATAACCCAGAGGTGATGCCTGGTCTAGGACTACACAGTAGGGATAACCCAGAGGTGATGGCTGCAACACTGAATACATCGAACATCTACATTTATGGTAAGTGTACACAACTGTACTTTTCAGACAAATGGCTTCTTAGACTGGTTCAGTTGGGGGTACAGATGGCAGTGGTAAGAAGTCTCTCATTTCTATAGAATTGCTCAACATCCACCAAATCAAACCCCTCTGTTCTCTCTTGTCCTACAGCATGTGCTTTCTCGGTAGGTGGGGGGGGCAATCGACACAGTTCTTCCTTCCCTCTGGTGAAGAGGTTTTTATTCTCTCTTAACCCTTCTTCCTCGTTTTCATTTTTTTCTGGAACCCTTAGATTTAAAAGATGCTGTCCATTCAGACTTCAAAATTTTTTTTCTTATGGTTTTATGTGGCTGTATCGCATTCAGTTCTGTGCCTTACCATTTGGGCTATCCATTGCTCCAAGAGGTTCACAAGGTCCCTAGCTCCATTGCAGGCTTCATCATATCCACATTTTCTTGGGGTGAGAGATCTTCTATACAGGTTGGGATTCCAAGAGAACATTCAAGTCTTTTAATTCCCATCATACAGGATTGTGTTCTTTAGTACAAACAGATTGTGTTCTTCAGTACAAACAGCTTTTATTCCACATGAAAAAAATAGATCTGTATTTAGATCTTTTCTAGGCGTCTTCTCCACTTGGACTTTGTTCACTGCAAGGGAGTACCTCAGGATTCTGGGTCTCTGTGATTCTCATGATACCTTTGGCATTGCTCCACATGAGAAAGGTGCAATGATACATGAAGTCTCCGGTCTCGGCACCAGCACCCATTACCTTTTCAGATTCCACTTCTGGGATTTGTGTGAAGAGAAATCACTTTGTGGAGACCTCAGATATTCCTGAGTCCAGTTCTCCTCTTCTCTCCTCCTACTCTAAACCTGTCAGTCCCAACAGATACCCTAGACTTTGCTTGGGGAGTAGTGTCAAGGGGAGTAAGTGTAAGGTGTCTGGGACCACCAAGACTAACACAATCACATAAATGCGAAAGAGATGCTTGTCCTTATCGGGGCATTTGATTCTCTGAGTCATCTTTGGTCTCAAAGACCAGTTCAAGTTGTTATGGACAATACCACAGTGATTAAGCCACGGTGGTGCAGCGGTAGCATTGTTGCCTCACAGCAAGAGGTTCTCCCGTTCGATTCTCAGCTGGAGCGCCTTCTGTGTGGAGTCTGCATGTCCTCCCCGTGGTCGAGTGGTATTCGAAAGACATGCGTAGAATGGGCGTGCCTTCGTTGAAGGTTAGACATCGAGCTGGCACTTCAGCACTCATAAAAAATCTACTGCCAATCATTAGCGGACCGGAGTTCCGCTGTGGCGATCCCTAACCAGGAAAAATCGAAAGAAGGGCATGGACAATACCACAGTGATGTGGTACATACGCAAGCAGGACCCCCCCTATGCTGACCTGATATGCTAGCATGGGTTATAGCTTTACAGCACAGTCTCACTCTGCAGACTTCCTTCATTTTGTTAAGAGTAAACTTCTGTGGCAGACAAAGGTAAGCAAGACGAACGTAGACCCTCCATGAATGGAAGTGTCTATCTCTTCTAAGATCTGATCCATCTATGGGGAGTTTCTCAAGTAGTTCTTGCCTCCTCGCTGAACAGTCGGCTGACAAATTTCTGCTCCAGAACTCCATACTAGTAGGCCTGGAAGACAGATGCTTTTTTCTTTTCCTTGGACAGGAATGTTCCTGTAGACTTTTCCACCCTTTCTGCTGATTTTCCAGGGTACTTCTGAAAGAATCCTCCCAAAATGATTGTGGTGACTCCCTTCTGGCCCTGGCAGCAGTGGTTCTCTCTTCTTTTGGAATTGGTCAGGGGCAGTTACCACATGATTCCTCACAGACCGGATCTACTCACCCAAGAACAATGGTGTTTGATGCATTCTGACCCCAAATAACTTTAACCGACCACATGGATGAAGGGTCCTAATGCCATTTAAGCACCTGTCTGCTGAAGATGTGCAGCAGGTATTAATGGAGGCAAGAAAGCCTACTATTAGAAAATGGAAGAGGTTTTCTAGTTGGTGCCAACAACATAACATCACTTGGTATTAAATCCAATACCATTTTCCTAGGTAATGTAAACTATCCATCTAAAAACTTGGAAACCTACACCACCAGTAGTGCACGACCACAGAGTTTCTTGGACTTTGTTGATACAGATGTCCTGGAATTGGTCAGAGTACCCACTGGGGGTAATAACATTAGATAACATCTTGTCCTTGCTAATATGGGAACATCTTGCACCTTCTCTTATGCATTTTCATCATTTGTTGGGTCTGACCATAAATCTGTCTCCTTTGAAATAAAAATTAATCCAGAGGTCCCTTCCACCCAAGGTACCTTTATAAATTTCCTTAAGACAAGCTACCTACTCCTAAGTGATAAAATGGAAAGCTTCACATCCTCAGTGAACCCGGTTTACTCCACTAAATACACAGAAATGTATACCATCGTACTATACCAGCATGTAAACAGCCGTATAAACAGAAATGTCTCCCATAGGAATAAGTGCACCAGAAATAAATTCACATAGTGGAACCATAATATCTACAAGCTGTATAATAAAAGGAAAATAATTTTGACTAACAGTAAAAAGAGTAATTCCCATAATGTTAGAGCCCTTGTCACTGAAATAAGCCATTCAGGAGCCTGATAAAATCCATCAAAGAAAAGACTGAGACTAAACTAGTACCCAAGCCAAAGACGATCACCAGGAATTTTTTAGTTATGTTCGTAATCTGAAATGCACAATGTAGGAATGGACTGAGCTGATGGCGAACAGTGTTATCTGCACTGAGATTTGAAGATATAGTGAACCTATTGGCAGAAAATTTAGCTCTAACCTTACCCCTGCCTTCTCTCTCTCTCTCTCCAGATGTACCTGAAACTGGCTTGCCTCCAGCTGTCCCACCAGACAAAATGCTAAAAGTGTTATCAAAAGCTAAAAATACTGCATTGAAAGATCCTGACATGATTTAACCACAATCTCAGCCTTTATACAGGTTTCATGTCAGACTAATGGAGAACAGCTGCAGTCATTCTTATGCAAAAGGGAGAACCTTCCTCAGTCCCATAAGTCTGACCAGCGAAATAGGCAAAGCCATAGAAAGACTTATTTTGGAACAAATCAGTCAGCGAATAAGGACCTTCCAAACACATGGACCAATCTGTTTGGATTCATCAGCAGTAGGTTGTGCTTACTCAAATTAGTGGATTTTTTTTAAAAGGTCACCAAAGAAATAGATGAAGGCAAAATGATACCACATATCCCTTAACATAGTTAAACCTTTTGAAACGACAATTCCTCACTTGGGTATAATAGAAAAGTTTAATAAACTGGGAATAAGTCCCTTTGTCACCTGTTGGATTGCTAACCATCTCGCAGATGGGGGGGCTTGCCCTCCAGGCTTTGAAGCGGGCCTTGTCCATTGCGGGCAATCAGTCTATGCCATCCTTGTCAGACCAAACGTCTTGTCCTTTCTCTCGCTTTTAGAGCCTCAACCAGTCTCTTCCTGGGACAGAGGGCATAAAAGACTCTGGAGCAAATGTGGTTATTTCCTGTTCGGATACCTCTCTGGAACACCCCACCGAAGAGATACCTATGAAGCGAATGTGCAAAAGGAAGCACTTGGACTCCCCTGAGGAGTCCTTCACTGACTATACCAATTTCAATGAAGTGGAAGGTTCCCTCAAGTCGCCCCCTGATCGTTTCCTCTGGGGATATCGTAGAAATCCTAAAACGGAGAGGTGGCTGGCCTTCCCTCCAGCCTTCCTGAGAGGAGTCTGCATACCTGGAAGCTTTTCATGCCCAGCCCTCTACCTTTTAGATTTCTCCACCTGCTGCTGCTGATCTCATTAAATTGATAGTCCGGTAACCTCCAGACCCGCTGAGCTATCAAGCCAATTCCTAAGAGACCAGACCATGTCCTTTCAGCCCCTCAGGATCAGCAACAGTGGGCCAAGGGAATTCCTGTAGATGCTATGGTGGTAGTGGCAGCCACCAAAAAGGAACTTGCCAACGAAGGACGTACTATCCGTCGTCCTAATGAAGAATCTAGGACAAAGGATAGATTTGGGAAGCACATTTACACCTTAAGCCAATTCCTAAGAGACCAGACCATATCCTTTCAGCCCCTCAGGATCAGCAACACTGGGTCAAGGGGATTCCTGTAGGTGCCATGGTGGTAGTGGCAGCCACCATAAAGGAACTTGCCAACGAAGGCCGTACTATCCATCCTCCTAATGAAGACTCTAGGACAAAGGATAGATTTGGGAAGCGCATTTACACCTCATCGACCTCGACTCTCTCTGGTCCTTGAATTACATGGCACATTTTTACCAGGCTTCAGAGATCTGATTAAAGAGCATTCAGGACCTCTGGCAGGAGCAGTAGCTGAAGGAGTTTGAGGCAAAGTGGCTTGTCAGCTTTCCACCCTAGAATCTATTTCCAGCTTGTCCATGAGGCTAATTGCACATGCCTCCTGAGGGATGACGTGAACAGTGGGTTCAGGTGTGGCCATCAGGAGACACACCTGGATGCACTTGTGTGATCTCGCAGAGCCATTTGTCTTCTTTTGTCAATGCTCCGTTTGACAGAATATCCCTGTTTGGCCCTAAATTTAGAGACTGTAGCCAGATGTGAGAAGTTTGGGAAGGTCCTTTCTGCCGTGGGCGGATGCTTTTCCACTCCTCAACAGCCGTATTCCAGGAATCAGAGGAGTGGGAGGCTATGGTTCAAAAAATCAGAAGGGCCTTTCCAGGACTCTCTTGGCAATGACTTTGTGGTGCAGAGGGGGAAGTAAGAATGGAAGACGCCATACTAGAGGCAGAGGTGGCCCACAGAGTCAGGGTTCCAGGGATTCTTTCCCTGGTAAGTATCAGTGCTCCTGAAAGGAGTCCCGATTTGCCGCCTTCTGGAGGAAGTCGTGGGGGGGGGGCACGATTATCTCTGCACCAATCTGCCTGGCTAAAGAGAACAATGGACACTTTGGTGCAGAGGATTATAACCAGAGGATACAAAATCCCCTTTTCAGAACAGCCAAAGAAATTGTTCAAGATCCCGGATGTTCACCCAGTCACAGGGATGCAGCAGTCTTGGAAATTCAAAAACTGCTCGACAAAAGAGTCATCCAAGCAGTCCCCCCAGGCCAGATAAGATCTGGAATTTACTCAAGATTCTTTTTAGTGTCAAAGAAGACAAGGGGACTGGAGACCAATTTTTAATCTCGGCCTGCTGAACAAATTAGTTCAACAAACCAAATTTCAGATGGCCACGGTTTAGTCTATACTTCCGTTCTTGGAAAAAGAGCATTGGATGTGCTTAGTAGATGATCTTCAGGATGCATATTATCATATAGAGATGAACAAACTGTCGAGAGGATTTCTGCGTTTCTGGCTGGGGGCCAGTCACCACCAGTTCAGGGCACTGCCCTTTGGTCTAACCATAGCCCCCAGGGTGTTCACCAAATGCATGGCAGTGGTAAAAGCTCATCTCAGGTTGCAAGGATTCCGGGTGTTTCTATATCTAGATGACTGGCTCCTTACTGCTCCCACCAGGCATCTACTTGTAGTGGCTCAAGACTTATACTCTCCTCATTTGCTCTCACTTGGGTATCACTCTAAACCATGAAAAATCCCATTTAGAACCATCTCAACAGCTGGAATTCATTGGAGTACTGCTCAACACAATGACAAGCATTGCTTTTTTTCCCACAGAAAGACTTCAGTGATCAGATCACAAATCAGTCAGATCATTCACAACAAGAAGGTTCATACTAGGCTATCTGCCCGAGGGCATTTACAAGCCTAGCCCATAGATTTGTGGCTTACGCCACCCCTTTAGTATGGGGAACTATACCCATTATTTTGCTGTGCCTCTGTCGAGCAGTGACACTGAGGTAATCCCTGGGGTATATCTGCGCTCTCCCATCCATTGGTCAAGATTTCTCTTGAACAAGGCCAGCGAGGTGCTCTGCCTCACATATACCGGGATTTTGTTCCACAGCATAGGGAGTCTTTGGGTGATGAATCTATCCCTCCAGCACGTCCTATTAATAGCCGTGTCGAGGTTCAAGTCTCCCGCCCTTGTGGCTCTGACGGATCTAGATTTTTTGAGGTGAAGCATATTCATCAAATCTGGGTTTGACATGGCCTTGTATGTCAGGCACAGGTCACCTCTGAGCAAGTGGTAAGCGACTGAATAGAGCTGGAGTTCTTTCAGTCGGGCAGCATAGGACAGATTTTTGAGGCCCTTTATCCTTTTGGTGAGGAACTTTCGTGGCCTCTCCAGCTGCTGCAAGTGTCGGGTCAGATACATTCCGAATGGGGCATTGTACTCAATCATTGGTCTGATGAGTGATGAGTATAGGGAGACTATGACCTCCCTTGATCTAGGTGTGAATCCCTTCATGATAAGGTGGGCAATGTAGAAGGTCTTCCTAACTACTTTAGCTACATGGGTGCCGAATGACAGGCTACTGTCAACCTGGGTCCCCAGGTCCCTGATAACTTCTTCAGTGCTCAGTGGATTGCCACCTATATGGTAGCTAGGGGTAACCTTGTTTTTCCCGAAGGGTATGACTATGCATTTTTTGGCATTTAACTTTAGGCCATGGCTCTGGCACCAGTTATCCGTTTCTGTGAGACCCTGCTGAAGGATATCTGTGTCAGATGTGTTTTCGACTACGGCGCCCAGTTTGCAGTCATCTGCAAACTTTGTCAGTCATAACCCTCCTGTGTTTGCTTGTACTTCGGAAAAGTAGATGCCAAACAAGAGTGGGCCCAGGACTGAGCCCTGTGGGACACCACTTGTGACAGACTTTGAGTCTGACATGGCGCCAGCAACTCTGACCCTGTGGGTTCTGTCACTCAGCCAGTTTGCAACCCATCTTGTGATGTATGGGTTAACATTTAAGCTGATGAGTTTTTCAATGATACCCGAGTGGGGTATTGTATCGAAGGCTTTCGCCAGATCGAGGTAGGCTGTATGGACTGCCTTTCCCTCATCAATGGCTTTGGTGACTGTTTGAAAAAGTCAACCAAGTTTAAAAGGCATGATCTGCCTTTGACAAAGCCAAACTGGGTTGGATCCAAAGTCTGCAAATTCCCTATGTCTTTATTTATGAGATCCATTATGATCCTCTCCATGGCTTTGCAGATAAGGCTTGTCAAGCTAATGGGCCGGTAATTTCCAGGGTCGGTGGAGGCACCGCCTTTGTGAAGTGGGACCACAGTCGCAGTGCGCCACCCCGTGGGTACGTATCCAGAGGTGAGACTATGATTAAACAGCGGTCCTAGCTGTGGGTTTAATTCCTCGTTGAGTTTGTGGAGCACACAGCCGGGGACACCATCAGGTCCCATGGATGCTGTGCTTTTTGCTTTGGAGAGAGCAGTTCTCACTTGGGCGTTAGAGATGTTTGGCGGGCTGCAATCGTTTGGTACAGATATCTCTCCTTTTGGGGGGGGAGGGGGGGAGAAGTTTGCACTGAACCTGTCAGCCAGTATGTTGGCAATGTCTGTAGGATCAGTAATCTTCACATCATTTTGAACTAGTTCTGAGCATATCTGGGAGTTTCCTCCCAGGTTTCTAACATAGCTAAAGAAGGCCTTGTTGGTGCCTGCAAGACACCTAGTAGAAACACTAGGGTCAATGGCAGTCGCAATCACTTTTGTTAACTCTAGTAAGATATCACATTTGAATTCTTCAGTGGCTCCTAGCGTCTCAATGGTCCATTTAAAATCACCCAATCGTTGCAAGGAAGATCTGATTTGGTGGCTTCATTCCAAGGTTCTTTTGGGTTGTCCATTTTGTTCCCTATCAACCCAAGACATAGTGACCATGGATGCATCACGGATTGGGGGGGGCTTTATCTGGGAAATACGGTCCAAAGCTCATGGTCCCAATTGTGGGGCCAGTCTGCATATCCATTTTCTAGAGATGAAGGTGGTGCTGTTAGTGTTCCAAGCATTCCAAGCTACCCTTCCCTTGCTATTCAAACAGACCCCATATGCCATTAGTTTGGTACATCAACAAGCAAGGGGGGAAACCAGGTCTTACTGTCTCTGTCGAAGCTCTCAGGGTATGGGAATGGGCAATTTCATCTGTCTGCTTTCTACTAGCACTGCATATTCCAGGGAATTCAGTGTAATTGTGGACTTCAGTGTAATTGCGGACAAGTTGAGCAGGACAATCCTCATGTTTCAAGTGGTCTCTCAACCCACAGGTGACAAGCTTTTCAGCCACTGGGGCCAACCTTGCTGCGATATTTGCATCCCCACTGAACATCAAGTGCAGCAGTTACTTTGCCCTAATTCTCCTTCCAGGGGAGTTGTCGAGAGATGCTCTCCTTCATGACTGCCCCCCCCCCCATCTATAACACGCATACCCCCTATTCCTCTGAATATCCCAGTTTCTAAAGAAAGCCAACAGGTCGAAGAACAAAATAATTCTCATTGCCCCATTCTGGCCTTGACAGGTCTGGCTTCCCTTCCTTTGGCCTCATCTAATTCAGAAACCTTGGATACTCGACCTAGCCCTAGAGCTACTGTCCCACCCAGAGGGACTGGTTCATCCAAATCTTCTGCATCTCAAGCTCACTTCTCCAGTTCCCATGATTGCCAGGCATTTTTCTCTCACCTCCCCGGTTCAGCACATCATTCTAGTCTACCACAAATCTTCAACAAGAAAATTGTATCTTAACAAGTGGCTGAAGTTTGCTAGAAGGCTATCTGACTCTAATCTTCACCCATATTCTGCACCTGTTGATAAGTTCTGGAATTCTTAACTTTACTCTCTGAAGCAGGAGCATCTGCCTTTACTATTAGAGTGCATCTGGCTGCAATCTCTAACTTTCATACTGGTTTAAATGGTTCATCTCTTGTGTCCCACAAACTTTGCAAAGCCTTTTTGAAAGGAACCTTAATGCTCAGACCTCCATATAAAGAACCCTCTCCACCTTGGCATTTGAATCTGGTACTTCATTCTTTTATTTATTCTCCATTCGAACCTTTTGCAAGTTGTGACTTGAAGTTTTTATTCTGGAAAGCTTTACTCTTGATAGCTATTACTTCTTCTGGAAGAATGTGTGAAATACAGGCCTTATCCTGCAAACCCCCAATCTAATTTCTCATAAGAGAACAAATCCTTCCTTCCTACCAAAGGTTGTAAATACAACTTCTGTCAGCGAAAGTCAACAATAAGTAAATGTACCAAAACTCCATTTCCTGTGCTGAGTGTCTGGACTCACAGAATACGCCAAAGTTCTTGATAAAATACTTCTTTATTGGACAAAACAAACCCCTTCAAAACTTGTTAAGCGCTTTCATCTACTTCAAATAGACTTAATCAGAACCAAAGGTTGTGTCAGAGAGTAATCTTAATCAGACTTTATAACGCCAGTCTTTTTTCCCCAACTACTTGAGTAAAGGAGAGTACAGTCTACACTTACTACATGTGCAAAGACAACTATATTTTTATCATCGCAGAACTAGGGAATTTAGAAAATCCGATCAGGTATTTCTTTCCTTTTCTTCAGTTACTTTGGGATTACCAGTTTCTAAAGTTACTGTCGCTAAATGGTTTGGAGACTGTATCACCTTTGTTTATGATAAAAAATAGAATAAATCTTCAGGACCTGTTAAAGCTCATACCAGTAGAGCAACAGCAGCTTCTGCAGTTTTTCATGCTAGAGCTTCCTTGGATGATATTTGTGCAGCAATGACATGGGCATCTCTTCTTACTTTATTTCACATTACAAACTGGATCTGATCTGTAGGTCACGGGCGTCATTTGGCTTGATGGTGTTCAGGAGTATTCTTCTGTAAGACATCCCAAGGTTCAGGTAGCTAGGGACACTGTCCCACAGTCAAGGATTAAGTGAAGATTGACAGCATCAGATAAAGAAGTTATGTCTTACCGTAACATTCCATCTATGTTGTCTATCTTCACTTATCCTTGACATTCCCACCCTCCTTTACCCCCTAGGTCTCTTGGTGGATCGGAGCTCAACAATGATTGGATTTTTTTTTATTTTAATTTCTCCAGATCTTTTGGGTTTCTAATACCATGACTGGAGTGGACCCCATTCCCAAGTCAAAGTACGATTAAAGTTCATGAAATTAGTATTGTTTCAATCTTTGATGTCAGCCAAAAGTGCTGTTTGCTCTTTTATGCCTTTAAATACTTGATCTTGTTGTGGTCATGTGATTATGCATTATTATTTAATGAAGTTTTTTGCAATTAAGTCTGTCTGATGAAGTCTTGCTTGACAAAAGCGCTTATGTGTCAATACTTTTATTTTGGACTGGCTCTGGTTTTCGTGTCTTTTTGTGGTTAAAGTTTTAAATCATCGACAGAGAAGGTAAGCCTTTACAGTTTGTTGTTTTCTAGGAGCCAAATTATAGCCATGGCCTAAGCTGTTAAGCAAATAGCGTAATGGGTTAAGCAAGGCAGAATAGCAACAGTGACAGAGATACCCTGAAATATCCCCCTTTAAGTTTTTATCCTTGTGATGATAATTTGTCCTTTTTTATCATGGCTTAATTGCAAAGTGGTCTGCCACTGTTTCATGATCAGTGTAATGTAGTCGATAGTGTATGGTGCATCTTGTATGTTTTTAAGCACTCTTTTATCCATGAACATGGGATACTATCAGATGCTTTTTTGTAGTCAATCCATTCCGTATTTAGATTCTTCTCCTTTTTACACTTCTCCACTATGACTTTATTTAACAACATATGATCTTTTGTTCCATGTGACAATTTTATTGCCCTTTTGTTCTACTGCCATAATTGAGTTTTCTTCTAAATGACCATAAACTCTGTCAACATCAGATGTTCTTCAGGTTTCACTGTTGCAGTCATCACCTGTGGGATATCCCTGCTGTGGTAGCTCTCGACTGGCCCGAATACCAAAGTCAATGTTTTTGCGCACCGGCTGCTGTCGCCTGTAGTCTGACATCAGGTTGTCAGTACTATAAAGCAAGGCAGCCGATGTCATCACATCAGTCTTGCTTGCCATGGAGCCCGTAGCAGAAGCAGTTCACATGAGTGCCGGTCAGTTGCTACCAGAAGTCGAATTTCAACAGAAAATGTCTAAAGCCAAGTACCCCGTTGGGGGCCCTTTTTTTCTTGCTCTAACCAATGTCCGAAAAAGTTAATTGTCTCGCCTGTGGAAAGCAGATCCCACACCAAGACTTTCATTCTTACTGCATCCGTTGTTTAGGCCCAGACTTCGATGTCCCTCATTGCCAGATGTTCATCGTGTTTCACTGTTGCAGTCATTACACTTGGGTTATCCTGCTGGCAGGCTACCCGCAGTTGGCCTGAATTCCAAAGTCCTGGTCCGGCATCAGTTGCTGTCGCCTCTTCCCTGATGTCAGTGCACCATGGGTATAAAAGATGCAGCCGACGCCATTTTCTTCAGTCTTTCTTGCCGTGCGGTGCCCGAAGCAAAAGCAGTTCGCAAGTGCCGGTCGGCCAACTCCTGAAATTTCGAAATTGAATTTCAGATCTGAAGTCTTCAATAAAGCTAAGTACCCCATTGGGGAAACTTTTTTCTTGCTCCAGACCTATGTCAGAAAAAGTTAACAATTGTATTTCCTGTGGGAAGCAAATACCTCATAAGGATTTTCATTCTTACTGTATTCCTTGCCTAGGCCCTGACCATGATGTTGCTAGTTGTCTGTTTTGTGCTAGATTTAACCAATGCACTATTAAGCGTTGGTATGATTTTGCATTTCATTGCATTGGCCGTAGGTTTAACTATATAATGCCGTCAGAACAGCCGACAACCGGAGTTCATAAAAAGCGCAAGGATAAAGAAAAGGACAGGCATCCGAGGTCCAAAACAGACTACAAAGCCTCTTCTAGGCCAGTCGCCAGTTCTCAGTGAGGCGCATTCGCAGCCCCTGACACCCGCTACCTCAGAGCCACAGGCCGCCTCCGACTCCCACGTGGAGACAACTAGGCCTCTGGATACTCTAGGTACTGGGCCCTCTGAAACTAATCCCTCAGATGGGTTCGGAGCCGCTGAGCAGGCATCTGCTTCTGAAGGTGTTTTCACACCTACTCAGCTTCATATCAAGCCAACTTCAGCATCCAAGACAAAGACTAAAACAGTTTTAAAGACAAGGAAACAAGTACAGCATTCTCCAGGACAGACTTCCATGCCTAAGAAACAGATGCTCAAAATGGCCGAAGACCTAATTACTTTGATCAGGGGTTCCCATCCCTCTCCTGATAAAAGGCCTAGGCAAGACACTGAATATGATTCCTCTGATCAGGTTTCCATTTCCTCTGACTCCTCTTCAGAACAGGGATATTCTGTTCCTCCCTATGAGGATTCTGATACTGAAGAATCTATTCCTTCAGCTTCTCCTCCTGAGGATTATTCCTTTGGGGAAACCCTGCATATCATGAGGGAGCATTTCCACTGGGAGAGCCAAGATTATTCAGAATCTAAGAAAAGGCTCCGAGACTTTCTTCTACTACCTCAGCACAGACCTCTTGCTATTCCACCTATTCTAGACATTGTAGATGATGTATTTTCAGAGTCTGGACTGTTTCCCGACTCTTTACCTCCTGCACCTGTTAAGCCAGACTGATACTACAGGGTTCCAGATTCTCATAAATTTCTATACAGAAACCCTGCTGCTGACCCAGACACTATATCTCAGGGTCCCAAAGGGGTCAAGGCCTCTACTGCAAAAAACCCTGTCCCCTCAGATAGATATTCAAGAGCACTGGACAGATGGGGGAAAAAGTTTAAACTTCTGCTACCTTGGCTATAAGGGCTTTAAATTGTCAGTTTCATATGCTTAAATATCAGCAATATTTAATGTCACTGTTAAAGCAGAACATGTTGACAAATTCTGAATGCTCTGAGAACAAGGAAATGCAGGATTTATTGCATGCAGCTGAACAAGTGGGAAAGCCTACACTGATTCACTGCAGGGCCGCAGTTACAGGTTCTGTCATTAGAAGGCATGATTGGTTAAAGGAACAGAATCTGCCTGATCATGTTAAAGCAAAATTATTGGATGCTCCATTACGGCATGATACTTTGTTTGGTGTTAAGGCAGAAGAGGTCTTGAAGAAAATGGAGGATAAAGCTAAATCAATGCAGACAGTAAAGGATTTCTTACAGGTACAGCCACTCAGATTTAGCAGGAACTGGCCTTCTAAGAATTGGTCCTTTCCAGTGTCAGACAGGCCACAAAGAGGCAGATACAGACGCCCTAGAGGCAGACAACAGCCCCAGGGCTCATACAGGCCCAAACAATGGGGTGATTCTACCTCCAAAAGAGGAGAAGATAAATCACAGCCTTATAGGAAACAGTCCCAATGACTTCCCTCTGCCAATGCCAAGCACTTATCTTTTGGCAGCACCCTTAGGGGGAAAGCTAGCACTTTTCCCACAAAATTGGCACATGATCACCCACGACAAATGGGTGTTAAATATAGTCTCTCTGGGCTACAGGTTCCACTTTCACACCCTTCCAAAAGGCAAAAGGTATGCCAGACCTGCCACACAATCAGTGGGCAGAGGCACAAAAACAAGTTTAGTCTCTCATGGACATGAGGGCTATTCAGCCAGTGCCACAACAAGAGCAGGGACAAGGATTTTACTCGAGACTTTTCTTAGTACCAAGAAAGGACAAAACCTGGAGACCAGTTCTGGACCGGTCTATTCTAAATACTTTTCTGGACGTTCCAAAATTCAAAATGTTGACTGCAGCAGCTTCTGCCCATGCTGGCCAAGAAGGCTTGGCTTGTAACTTTGGACCTCAGGGGCATACCTGCATGTCCCAGTCAGACAATCTTGTAGAAGATAGCTCAGATTCATAGCTGGCTGAATGCACTACCAATTCTCTGCACTGCCTTTTGGCTTATCTCCTGCGCCCAGGGTCTTCACAAAATACCTGGCACCAGTAATTGTATTTTGCAGACAAAGAGGAATTCAGATATATCCCTGCTTGGATGACTGCCTTATTCAAGCAGAGACCAAAGCCATTCTACTAAAGCATCTGGCGTTTGTAAAAAGATTACTAATTTGCGTAGGGTACACAGTAAACGAGAAGACATCAAAACAAGTACCCTCTCAAAGAGATAATATTCCTGGATGCAAGCTTAAATACAACTGCCCAGATGGCTTATCTCACGCCAGACAAACAAAGGCAACTGACTTCTTGCTTCGAAAGCATGGCAACAAAGACCCAGTTATCTGCAAGAAAACTTCTGCAGGCTCTGGGCTACATGGCATCCTGCATTCTACTAATTCCATATGCAAAACTGCATATGAGGAAAATAACAGTGGTATCTAAAAAGTGTTTGGGCTCAACATCGTCACAGCCTGGAAACATTAATTACTCTCATTCCCTGCCTGCAACAGGAGTTTCGATGGTGGGCACAGGCCTGTCACCACAACAATGGACAGCCATTCACTTTACTCACAGCCAGGCAGACGCTAACAGATGCATCAGATTATGCCTGGAGGACATGCACATGGCAGGAAAATGTATTCAGGGTGCATGGCCCACAAGCCAAATGCATCTTCATATCAATCAAAAAGAGATGCTAGCTGCACAGAATGCCCTGACAGCCTTCAAGGACCTACTTCATCCGGGACAACTGCTGATGAAGACGGACAATACTACAGTCATGTGGTACATAAACAAACAAGGAGGCACACATTCCTACCCCCTCTGCAGACAAGCCATGACTTTGTGGAACACAGCATTGACTTATCAAGTACACCTGCAAGCACAATTCCTGCCAGGAAAGACAAATACTTTGGCAGACGAACTAAGCAGAAATCTCATGAATCCTTACGAATGGAAACTAGATCCACAAATCTTCAGCATAACAGGGAAATGGGGATGCCCAGACCTAGATCTATTTGCCTCCCCTCACAATTGCCAGCTACAGAGATTCTGCACTTTGACACATCACAAACAAGCATGGAAAGTGGACGCCCTTTCATTCAGCTGGAAAGCCCTTACAGTATATGCCTTCCCTCCTCTGCCTCTCCTCCCCAAGGTGTACTCCTAAAGGTCAGACCAGAGAAGCCAAAAATGATCCTGATTGCCCCAGACTGGCCACTCCAGCACTTGTACCCAATCCTAAAGAGCTTGTCTCAAGGCCCAGCCTGGACATTACCTCAAATCCGTCATTTGCTGACCCAACAAAACAATCAGATCCTGCACACCCAACTCAGAACCCTAAATCTGGTGGCATGGCTGATAATGTAACCATTCAGAACACACCTCTCTCTAAAGCAGTTATGGAATTTATTTTGGAGGCCAGGAGGCCCAGCACCAGAAATTCTTATGCAGAAAAATGGAAAAGATTCTGTGCTTGGAACCAGGCACAAGGAATTGGCACGCTTCTACCAAATATTCCTCAGATTTTACAATACCCAACTGAGATGCTGGACAAAGACCTATCCTTCTCATCAATTAAGATCCATGCCTGTGCCATTTCAGCTCATTACAATATGGACCCACCTATTTTTTCTCATCCACTGCTAAGGCAGTATCTCAAAGGGGCCAAAAACATAAGACCTCCAAGGAGAGCAATACCTGCATGGGACCTCAATTTTGTCTTGGAAAAACTCACACTGCCTCCTTTTGAGCCAGCCAATACAGCTGAGATAAAATACTTATCATGGAAAGCAGCTCTTCTCCTAGCAATTACTTCAGCAAGAAGAGTCTGAGTTACAGGCACTAATGGCTGTGGAACCTTTTATTATTTTTCATCCGGACAAGGTTTCTCTAAGGACAAACCCAACATTTATACCTAAGGTAGTGTCCAGTGTGGCTCTTAACCAAACCATTCATTTGCCTACTTTTTATCCAAACCTGCTACTCTTTTACTTGGACAAAACTAAAGCTTTCAGAAAGACTGAGCAACTCTTAGTGGCATATGCTGCAGGATCGCAAGGAAAAGCTATTTCAAAGCAGACTGTTTCAAAATGGATAGGCCACTGCATTTGTTTCTGCTATTCACAACATGGCAAATCAGTGCCTAAGGGCATTAGGCCACATTCTACCAGAGCAGCAGCCACTTCAGCAGCCTTACTTAGAGGAGTACCAACCAAGGACATTTTGGAGGCTGCAACCCGGACTTCAGTGCACACTTTTACAAAGCACTACCACTTACCTCTTTACTCTAAATCCAGAGCAGGCTTTGCCACTGCAGTTCTGCAGGGCCTCATAGCCACTCCTAATTCTATTTAGGCCCGGCCACCCAACCTCAGCTTTGGGATTCAACCCAAGTGTAATGACTGCAACAGTGAAACACGATGAACATAGTACAGTTGTGTACCTACCATAAATGTAGATGTTTGAGAGTATTCACTGTTGCAGTCCAGGTTACCTTCCCACCATCCCCCTTTCGTTGCTGGGACTTACCTGTACTTCTCTATTCTATACAACCTATGTGGTGTATTTGCTTGTAGATGAAGGTTATGTGCATGCTTTTTTATAATCAGAATTTTTTAGCCTACCTTTTTGGGGGCACCTGACATCTGGGGCAAGAAAAACTGAAGAAAATGGCATTGGCTGCATCTTTTATACCCCTGGTGCACTGACGTCAGGGAAGAGGCGACAGCAACCAACGCCGGACCAGGACTTTGGAATTCAGGCTGACTGTGCGTGTAGCCTGCCAGCAGGATAACCCAAGTGTAATGACTGCAACAGTGAGTGAATACACTCTAACATCTACATTTATGGTAGGTACACAACTGCACTTTCTGTGCCCTCTTTAATGCGAGAGCCATTCGCTGTAGAGCTTTTTTTGTAGACAATTATTTTCGTATTCTGTTTTCGAATTCTGATATGGCGTCCGTCAGGCATCTTTAGCTATCAGAGTACTCAGCTGTCCGTTCCATATGTTAAAATATCAACCTACTTTGGAACAATTAAAACAGAAGATTGCTACCTCTCCTATTGGTGCCTACTCAAGAACTGGCAGACTTACTGCACTCTGCTTGTCAAGTGGCCAGGCACTCATTATAATGTGGATATGAGGCCCTAGAAGCCTCTAGCAGGGCAACAGTGACAGGATCTGTTATTAGAAGACCTGCATGGCTGAAGGAACAACCTCTCCCTGATCATGTCAAGTCTAAACGTATTGATGCACCCCTAGAGATGGAATGCCTGTTTGGGGAAAAAGCAGAAGAGGTGCTTAAAAAGATGGAGGACGAAGCAAAATCTATACAAACAGTAAAAGATTTCTTTCAAGTTCAACCGCCCAAATTCAGCAGGAACTCCCCCTCTAAGCACTGGGCCTTCCCTGCACCCAGCAGACAGGGCCAAGGTAAGCCCTACAGGGATGGGACATCCAGGCCCCTATCCCAGGGCCAGCAAAGAAGCAAACAATGGACCACTTCTGCCTCTAAAGCAGGGGAGTTCTAAGCCAAGCTTCTAT
Organism: Protopterus annectens; assembly: GCF_019279795.1. Taxonomy (NCBI): domain Eukaryota; kingdom Metazoa; phylum Chordata; order Ceratodontiformes; family Protopteridae; genus Protopterus; species Protopterus annectens. Next base: position 222,467,437 of record NC_056740.1, read on the forward strand.
GGCAAGCACTCACAATGACTCTCCCTGCCCCCTCTGCCCTCCTTTCACTCATTTAAAACTAGGAGGAAGGCTCACCCTCTTCAAGGACAGTTGGGTCTCTATTACCAAGGACCAATGGGTATTAAAAGTAATTTCTTAGGGATAAAGATTCTCCTTCATTGAATTTCCCTTTTCCAAGAGGGTACCCAGTCCTCCCCCCAAACTAGTGGGCAGAGGCGTTAAAACAGGTAAAAACATTAATATCCCAGGGGACAGTAGAGCCCGTCACTCCACATCAAGCAGGAAAAAGATTTTTACTCCAGACTATTCCTTGTTCCCAGAAAACAGGGCACTTGGCACCCTAATCCTGGATCTATCCAAACTGAACACCTCCTTGGTGGTCCCCAGATTCAAAATGGTACCCTTGCAGCAGCTCCTACCTGTGCTCACCCAAAATGCGTGGCTATCTCCACATCCCCATCAGGGAATTGTGCAAAAAATTCCTGCGCTTCAGAGTAGGCAATCGGCACTTTCAGTTTTCTGCACTGCCCTTTGGCTTATCACTGCTCCCAGAGTATTCATCAAATGCTTGGCCTCGGCTATAGCATTCTGCAGACAGAGAAATATACAGATTTATCCTTACCTGGATGATTGCCTCATTCAGGGCAACAGCAAGGAAAAGTTGCTGCAGGACGTTCTTTATCAAGAAACTCATAACTTCCATAGGGTTCACCATCAACGAGAAAAAAATCAAAGCAAAACCCCACCAGGAAAATTGTTTTCCTGGGAGCGGTGCCAGACACAGAAACCCTAATGGCCTTCCAATCCTCAGAAAAACAGAGCTTCCTGCCTCTCTACTTCACCCAGCTGGCTTCCAGAAGTCACCTCACTATGAGGAAGTTCCTGCAAGCCCTGGGATACATGGCATCTTGCATCCTTCTCGTCCCTCTCACCAGGCGTCACATGAGAAAACTTCAAGTGGTACTTAAAGAACCTTTTGTGTCAGCACTCTCCATCTCTAGAGACCACTCTCCCACTGATTCCTTGCATAAAGGATGAATTTGTCTGGTGGGCAAAGGCCTGTGCCATGAACAAAGGTTTTCCCTTCATCCTGTGCCCTTCCGGCCAGGCTATCGCCACAGACATAGCTTGGCACGCTCACCAAGCAGGCAGGTGTAAAAGACCTTTGGAATGCCCAGCAACTTCACTTGCACATCAACCAGAAAGAAATGATGGCAGTGCAAAACTTTCTGACTTCCTTCCAACCCCATCTCGGGCCAGGGGTCCTCCTTATAAAAACAGGCAACACCACAGTAATGTGGTACATCAGAAAGCAGGGGGGGGGCACCCAATCTTACCCCCTATGCACGTTAGCCGTGGATCTCTGGCTTACAGCCACCTCTATGGGGCTACACCTAATTGCCCAATACTTACCAGGGATCTGCAACACACTTGGCCGACCACCTAACCAGAAACTTACTGGACCCCCATGAATGGCAGCTCCGGAGAGAGATCTTTCTGCAAATCACCCGGGAGTGGGGGACCTCCGATGTGGACCTCTTTGCCTCGCACCTCAACCAACAGCTGCACAAATTTTGTACCAGGGAGTATCACCTCCTAGCATGGAAGGTGGATGCCTTGACCTTCCCCTGGAGCTCCCTCTTTGTGTATCCATACCCCTCCTCTGCCCCTTATTCCAAAGGTTCTGATCAAAATAAGAGAGGAGAGACCAAAGGCCATCCTCATTGCTCCAACTAGGCCCAGACAGCATTGGTACCCCTTACTGCGCAGTCTGACCTTACAGCCCCTGAAGCTGCTTCCCCTAAGGTCAGAACTCTTGACCCAGGAGAGGAGGAAAGTACTGCACCAAGACCCACAGACTCTCAAACTTTCAGCATGGCTTATACTCTTAAAAACCAACAAGAAGCCCCTGTTAAGCAAACAGGTCCTGGACATCATCACAGAGGCTGGAAGGCCCAGCACAAGAAAATCTTATGCAGGAAAATGGATAAGATTATGCTCCTGGAAAGAATCAAAAGGGGGCAGTACCTCCCATCCCTCCATCCCTCTCATCCTGGATTACTTAGCAGAGTTGCTCAATAGTGGCCTCTCCTTCTCTATTAAAATCCATGCCTCTGCCATCTCTGCCGATTTTTATGATTCAGACCCACCCCTCTTCTCTCATCCTTTGATTAAGCAATTCCTCAGAGAGGCTTATAATATCAGGCCTCCCAGAAGACCTCCTACTCCTCCCTGGGACATGAATTATGTGTTAAGAGAAACTAACCTTACCTCCTTTCAAGCCTGCTGCTTTAACAGAATTTAAATACCTCTCCTGGAAGCCTGCCGTCCTACTAGCTATCATCTCGGCCAGAAGGATCTCTGAACTTCAAGCTCTCATGGCTGTCGAACCCTTCATAATTTTCCATGTAGAGTCTCCCTAAGTAATAATCCCTCCTATATGCTCAAGGTGGCATCTGATGTGACCCTTAACCAGGCCATACACCTTCCCACCTTCTTTCCCAACCCTCAAAGAATTCTACACTAGTGAGACGTGCACAGATGACTCCGATACTATCTGGACCATTTGGATCATACTGAGCCATTCAGAAAAACTGACCAGCTTCTTGTAAGCTTTGCCCTAGGGGCAGAAGGGAAGCCCATCTGCAAACAAACCATTTCCAAATAAATTTCACACTGTATCCATTTTTGCTAAAGACTACATGGGAAACCTAAGTCTATCCATACCCACTCCACTAGGGCAACCTCCACTTCTACTGCCTTCCTCATAGGAGTATCTACCAGGGACATCTTTGAAGCGGCCACTTGGACCTCTCTCTATACCTTTACAAAGCATTACCACCTACCTTTCTTTTCTAAGTCTAGGGCAGGGTTTGCCTCTGCAATTCTGCAGGGCCTCCTGTCCCATACCTAGGACTCTACCTATCCTTCCACCCTTTACCTCAGCTTTGGGAATACTCCCACAGGTGATGACTGCAACAGTGAAACACTAAAAACATAGTACAGTTGTGTACACCTACCATAAATGTAGATGTTTGAGTGTATTCACTTTTGCAGTCTTGGTTTCTCTCCCTCCATCCCCCATTTAACACCTTCCCCTAGGGGGACACAAGCTTCCCAAGGTGACTCTTGGCCACCAGGACCACTTCCGTCTTTTCCCTTATGCTTCTGATGGGTTAGAGCAAGAAAAACTGATATGACGTCGGTTGCCTTGCTTTATAGTACTGATGACCTGACGACAGACTACAGGTGACAGCAGGCAGTGCACAAAAACATTGACTCTGGTATTCGGGCCGGCTGTGGGCTACTGCAGCAGGGATAACCCACCAGTGATGACTGCAACAGTAAATACACTCCGAATTCTACATTTATGGCAAGTGTACACAACTGTACTTTCCTGTGTATAGTTTATCCGTTGTTAGAAGGCAAGTTATTGGTCTGCAATTTTTAGGGTAGCTTGCAGGTTCACTCTTAAGTAGGAGCATTGTTTTTTCCTGTTAGCCAGGTTGATGTTTGTTTGGGGTGCGCATATAAATAGATCTGATGTTGTTAATCTTCTTTCATTCATCAGTGATGGGTTTGGTTCCGTGCACTCGGAACCAAGTCGGCCTTTTTACCAAGCTTATGCCAACCAAAAAACTCTCAAGCCAAGTTTCTACCCAGAATGCCCCTCTCCCTGTTACCTCAGATCTCGTTTGCCGCGTAGCCATAAAGCAGTGTTTCAGCCGAGCTCTCAGCTGAGTGAAATTTTTTTGATGTTTGTGTAAAAAATTTTGGATATCTTCATATTTTATTAAGTGATTAGTTTTCTAGTGTCTTTTGTTCTGTCTGACCTTGGTTTTTCCTGTCTACCCGTAATTACCGTTGGTACACTTTCAATGCCATTGTTGGTACAGCCTTCCTCCCTTACCCTTGTGGTGTTTCTTTAATACCATAGTTTGTATTGTTTAATCTATTAGCTGTCTTTTATTCCAGTGTTTCCTTCCTTTTCTGTATCATACCAGTGTATTGTTATTTTTGTGACTTTTTTGAACGGGGTTGACTTTTTGATTATAGTTGGATTATACAGTTGGCCTGTGGTGTTTTTTCCTCTATCAAGATGTCTGATAAGGAGTGTTCATGTTTTAAGCATTGTACTTCATGCAAGGGCAAGATGTTCTTTGTGTTTCACTGTTGCAGTCATTACATTTGGGTTATCTGCTTGCAGTAGCCCTCAACTGGCCTGATTAACAAAGTAAGTCTTGGGTCCTGCGTCTGCTGCTGTACCTTCTTCAATGTCGTCAGGGGTATAAAACATGCAGCCGATGCCATTACATCAGTCTTTCTTGCGAACTGCTTCTGCTTCAGGCACCGCACTGCAAGTGCTGGTCGGCCGACTCCTGAAGTTTTCGAGTTTCAGAATTGAAGTCTTCAACTAAAGCTAAGTACCCCATTGGGGAAATGTTTTTTTCTTGCTCCTTACCGATGTCAGTAAAAGTTAATAATTGCATTACTTGTGGAAAGCAAATACCTCACAAAGATTTTCATTCGTACTGTATTCCTTGGCCACAACGTACCTTGCTGTTGGTTTTGTGCCCTGTTTAATCAGCGCACTATCCGTCGTCTATATATTTTTGCTTCTAAATATTTCGGTTCTCGGTTTAATTATCCAGAAATGTAGTCTGTTAGCCATCTGACTGCCGGGATTCTGAAAAAACACAGAGACAGAGACAGGCTGCCGAGGTCCAAAGCTGCCAACGTCGCTTCTCCTAAGCCAGTCGCCGGTACTCCAGAGAGGTGCTTTCAAAGCCCCTGATACCCGCTACTTCTGACTCGCTCTACTGAGACCCATTCGGAGTCCGGTATGCCGCAAGATGCTTCAACTGTGGAACCTGCGGATGTCTACCTTGAATGGGTCCAGAGCCGCTGTGCAGGCACTGGCTTCTGAGGGTGTATTCAGGCCTACCGACTTGCATATTAAACCAATGCCATCTTCTTCTTTAAGACCTAAAACTCGAACCATGCCTAGAAAACCAATGCTCAGGCCTCTATGATTAAAAAAGAAATGATAAGAATGGCTGAAGACCTTATTACTTTAATCAGGGGAAGCCAACCTTCCCCCTCTAAGAGACCTTGGATTGAGTTTGCTTATGATACTTCTGACCAGGATTCTGAAATTTCTGTTTCCTCTGATGACCAGGATTTACCCTTATCTACCTATGAGGACTCTGATGCTCAGGACTCTATTCCCTCTGCCCCCCCCTCCCCCCCCCAGAGGATTTCTCTTTTGGTGAAACCTTGCATACTCCTAGGGAGCATTTTCGTTGGGGAAAGTCAAGATTTCTCTGATTCTAAAAAGAGGCTTTCGGATTTCTTACTCCTGCCCCAGCACAGGCCTTTAGCTATGCCTCCTGTACTAGACATGGTTGGTGATGCCTTTTCGGAATCTAGCTTTGCCCTGACTCTTTACCTCCTGCTCCCAGAAAACCTGATAAATATTGCAGGGTTCCTGACTATATCAAGTTCCTTTTCAAAAATCCTACTGCGAATCCTGAGACCATTTCACAGGGACCCAAGGGCATTAAAGTTATTCCTGCCAAAATTCCTACCCCCTCTGATAGAGACTCCAGGGCGCTGGATAGATGGGGTAAGAAGGTATACACTTCTGCAACTTTGGCCATTAGGGCCTTAAACTGCCAGTTTCATATGTTAAAGTATCAGCAGCATATTATTGAATTGCTTAAACAGAAAATGATATTGATTCCTGATTGTGCTGAAAATAATGATTTACAGGATTTAATGCATTCTGCTGAACAGGTTGGAAAACATACTTTGCAGTGTGGTTTTGATTCACTAGAGACAAATGCTGTCACTGGGTCTGTACTTTGAAGGCATGCTTGGCTTAAGGAGCAATCCATGTTAAAAGTATCAGGACTGCCTGTTTGGCAACAAGGCAGAAGTCCTTAAGATGGAGGAAAAAGCTAAATCCTATGTAAACTGTTAAAAATTTCTTACAAGTACGACCTCCGAGATTTAGTAGGCATTGGTCCTTTCCTGCCTTTTCCAGGCCTTCAGTCCAAACCCAGATCCAACAGAACACCCAGGCTTCAGTTCCAGGGTACGCACAGGACTAAGCAGTGGGGGGGGGGGGTCCACTTCCAAATCTGGGAGTAGTAAAACTCCCCCTATGGTAAACTGTCTCAATGACTTAACTTTAAAACTTCCAAGCACTTCTCACCTGACTGCCCCTTTGGGCAAAAAATGGGAACTCATTACCCAGGACAAGTGGATTTTAAATAGTTTCCCAAGGTTACAGATTTCACTTCCACACGTTACCAACCCCAAACGATTGGCCAGATCTACCACCAAATCAGTGGGCAGAGGCTCAAAAGCAAGTACTCTTTCTCTCTCTCTCTCTCAAGCATAATGCTATTCAAACTGTACCAGAAGAGGAAAGGGGACAAGGTTTCTACTCAAGACTTTTCCTGGTACCCAGAAAAGACGACTTATGGCGTCCTTTCCTGGACCTTTCTATGTTAAACACTTTTGGTGATTCCAAAATTCAAGATGCTAACTCTCCACCAATTGCTTCCTATGCTAGGCAAAGATGCCTGGTTGGCAACACTGGATTTAAAGGCAGCCTTACCTGCACATCCCAATTAGGGAATCTTGCAGAAGATACCTACGCTTCAAAGCAGGCTACATGCACTGTCAGTTCTCTGCACTGCCCTTTGGCTTATCTACTGTGCCCAAGGTATTCACAAAGTGCCTAGCTCCAGTCATTGTATTTTGCAGGCAAAGAAATATTCAAATGTACCCATACCTGGATGATTGTCTAATTCAGGCAGAAAGCCAGGACCTATTTTTGAATAAACTGGCATTTGTACAAAAGGTGCTAACTTGTCTGGCGTACACCATAAACGAAAATAAATCACATCTGGTACCCTGTCAACAAATTATATTCCTGGGAGCAAGCTTGAACACAACTTTCCAGATGGCTTTCCTCATGCCAGAGAAACAAATTAATTTGACAACTTACTTCAAACTAGTGGCCACAAAAACCCTGCTATCTGCAAAGCAAATACTACAAGCCTTGGGGTTCATGGCCTCCTGCATTCTACTAATTCCATATGCAAGACTGCATATGAGGAAACTACAATGGTATCTAAAAAGCCTATGGTGTCAACATTCTCAGGATCTAGAAGTAGCGATTCCTATCATACTTTGCCTACGGCTAGAATTCCTTTCGTGGGCAGAGGCCTGCCACCAAAACAAGGGACTACCATTCACTCTATCCCCTGCCGCCCAAACCCTAACAGACGCATCAGACTATGCATTGGGGGCTCACCTGGCAGGGAAGTGCATTCAGGGCAAATGGAACCCAAATCAAATGCACCTGCATATCAATCAAAAAGAAATGTTAGCTGTACAGAATGCTCTGACAGCCTTCAAGGACCACATTCTTCCAGGACAATTAATGGTAAAGATGGACAACACCACTGTTATGTAGTACATAAACAAGCAGGGGGGGTACCCATTCTTACCCCCACTGCAGACTAGCCATGGCTCTGTGGAACACAGCCTTGAGCATCTACAGGCTCAATTCCTGCCAGGAAAACTAAATACACTGGCAGATGAACTAAGCAGAAATCTCATGGACCCACAGAGTGGAAACTGGAACCAAAGACTTTCAACATGTTGATAAACAAATGGGGAGCCCAGATATAGACCTGTTTGCCTCCCCCCAGAACTACCAATTGGGCAAATTCTGCACAAGGGCTCCCCACAAACAATCTTGTAAAGTGGATGCTCTGTCCTTCAGCTGGAAAAATCTATCAATTTATGCCTTTCCTCCTCTGTCTCTCCTCTCCAAAATACTACTAAAGATCAAACAGGTCAAGCCAAGGATGATACTGATTGCACCAGACTGGCCACGCCAACACTGGTACCCCCTATTGCGCAGTGTCACTGCTAGCCCCATGGCACCTGCCTCAGACCCCTACCCTGCTGTCACAGCAGGAGTGCAAGATTTTATACCCCCAGCTTCAAACCCTAAACCTGGCAGCCTGGCTAATTACCTAATCTCTCTGTCACCATCCCTCAGTAAACAAGTGTTGGATGTCATTTTGGAGGCAAGAAAGGCCTAGTACTAGAAAATCTTATGCTGAAAAATGGAAAAGATTCTGTGCCTGGAAGCAAACTCAAGGGATGGCCACAGCAGCACCCAATTTACCTCAGATTCTTCAATACTTACTGAGATGCTTCACAAGGGCCTTTCCTTTTCTTCCATCAAAATTTATGCCTCAGCCATTTCAGCTCATTACAACACAGAACCACCCTTCTTTTCCCACCCACTGCTCAAGCAGTTCCTCAGAGGGGCCAAAAACTTAAGACCACCCAGGAGAGCCCCATCTCCAGCCTGGGACCTTAACTTTGTATTGGAAAAACTCACCCTTCCTCCTTTTGAGCTAGCTGCAAGTGCAGAGTTAAAATTCCTTTCTTGGAAAACGGCTTTCCTTTTAGCAATCACTTCAGCAAGAAGGGTATCTGAATTACAGGCCCTTATGGCAGAGGAGCCTTTCATCATCTTTCATGTGGACAGAGTGTCCCTCAGGACCAGTCCCTCCTTCATGCCCAAGGTGGTATCCAGTTTGGCTCTTAATCAATCCATTCATTTGCCAACCTTCTTTTCTAATCCACAGAACAAAGGGGAACGGATACTGCACTCCTTAGATGTGCACAGACAACTTAGATTTTACTTGGACAGGACTAAACCTCAAAGGAAATGTGAACAACTGCTGGTGGCATTTGCTGCAGGGGCAGAGGGGAAGGCTATTTCAAAGCAAACCATTTCTAAATGGATAGGCCGTTGCATTAATTTTTGCTATAAGCACCATGGAAAACCTATCCCACAGGGTATTAGACCTCATTCAACCAGGGCTGCATCTACCTCTACAGCCTTTCTCAGAGGTGTCCCTACCAGGGACATCCAAGAAGCTGCTACTTGGAGTTCTGTACATACTTTCACCAAGCATTGCCACTTGCCAATTTTCTCTAAATCCAGAGCTGGCTTTGCCACTGCAGTCTTGCAGGGCCTTATAGCTGGTCCTAATGCTGTCTAATTTCCTCCTCCCATCCTTAGCTTTGGGAATCTACCCAAATGTGATGACTGCAACGGTGAAACACGAAGAACATAGTACAGTTGTGTACACTTACAATAAATGTAGATGTTAGAGTGTATTCACTGTTGCAGTCCTCGTTACCCTCCCTCCAACCCCCTGACTTCTTTTGGCTATACATCTACTCTCCTTTACTATACTGGAGGTATAATGTTTGTGTGTGTGTGTCTGTACATATATATATATATATATATATATATATATATATATATATATATATTTGCTTCCATTAGGGGGCATCGGCTGAATGCTTTATACCCCTGACTACCTGACGTCACAGAAGATGACACAGCAAAAAGCAGGACCCAAGACTATGATAATCAGGCCAACTAAGGGCTACTGTAAGCAGATAACCCAAATGTGGTGACTGCAACAGTGAATACACTCGTAAGTTTACAAAACTGTACTTTAGACCTTCTACACCAAATCCTTCACTTTGCAGGCACTCATAACTTCAGCTTCTATTTTTTTAACTTCTACTTTACTAATTTTCTTTTCTGCATTCCCTCTGTGATATTTTTTATTGTGAAATTTTCCATATCTGGATGCCTTTGTGTGTATTTCTCTTAGAATATCTTTGGGGCTGCCTTTTATATTGATTAATTTGGATTTTTGCATAATATTGCACCATATTAAATCTTTCTTTCTCATGTCCATATTTCTTTTTTATACTTTTCAAATATCTCTGGGTTTTGTTTATATTTTCGCACTTCCTCAGATGATTCTTTTTCCAAACATATCAACGTTTCTTGATCTATATACTGTTTTTCACAAATCTGTTGTATTAATGAACACACATTTTCATTTGAAGCTTCTAACAGTTTTTCCTGTGGAAGTATTTTTAATTTCCTCTAACTTTTCTCTTAATTGTTTTGTGTGTCTTGTGTCTCGAAATTCTGGGCTTTTTGCATAATAGTAACTGCATAATTTCTTTCTTATCCTCAATAGTCCACTTCTTTGTCTTTTCTTTGGCCTGTCAGTTTTTGAGATTTTTGTGGACTACTACGCCCTTCTACAACAGTGGGGCCATCCTCCCCCTGGGCCTGGCCCCATTGTAGGAATGTTTCCATATTTTGTGGATTCTGCACTGTCATCTTTTCCATTCCTGGCACTAGTGTGCCTACCAGGATTGTGCACTTTTTTAACCTGGGTCTTGTACACCCAGCCCTGTTATTAATTTTTAACCTACTTCTGTCCATGATGTATGCTATATAAGTACAGTCTATATATCAGTGACCTGGTGAGATTTTGTGAAAAACTGGGTTCACTTTGTGAAGGCACTCACCAACACTTGAGGATGAATTCAGTTTCAGCAGTAATACTCTCCTTTACTTGCTGACTTATCCTCTCCATTCAGACCCATTCAGTATAGGGATACAGATATGGCCTCTGATCTGTTATTTCTTGGCTGTCTAATCTTTACAAACTCTATCCGAGGTATTCTTGTTAGGAGCATTATGGGTAGAGCTTAGGTTCGAGAGTTTTGGAAGGCACCAGCTGGAATAATGGCCGAGCTGGTTCCAAGGTTTGGAACCAACCCCACAGTCAAGGATAAGTGAAGATCAACAACACAGATGGAACGTTATAAGACACAACTTCTTTTTATAGTTGAAGGCTTGTCTAGCTCTCTTCTTCTACAAATTATATTGCATAGTGTCAATCTGCCATCCTTATCAGCCTTATAGTCTGATATGGTTCCTGGAAAGTTATTTTTAACAAGAACTGCAACCCTGACGTTATTTGTGCTACATTCTGCAGCAGTAATAACAGTAAGCTTCTATTTTTTCTTGATAGTTGTCCATTGAATATTAAGCATGCATGTTTCCTGTATTAAACTGATGAGTGTCTGATCTGAATACCAAATGCATAAAAATGTTTTTTTTTTTGTACTGGTTGTACCCCATTTACAGTTGGATCTTTCCATTCTAAATCTGTATGTGAAAAGTAACAAAATTCAAGACGTTGAGCCTTCAGTCTGTTACCTCTCATACCCCTGTGAAGTTTTATAGTAACATTAGATCTAAAAGCTTCAGGGAGTTTTTCAGATTCTTTGCCTGGGTCACATTATCATGTCTGTGCATTACCCTTTGGGTTAACTACAGCTCCCAGGACACTTACTTTATTTAACCTCAGATGTAGCTCATTTAAAGAGCGAATGTCATTCACATATTTCCTTATTTAGATGACTTCCTTCTCTTTTGCAGAGTATTTTCCCTGGTGTCTATGGATTATGTCTCTTCTGACCAATCTGGGTTTCTGGATAAATGTTCAGAAATTGTTCTTGACCCACATCGTAGAGGTCTGACTTCTAGGGCTGTCTTTTGGTACAGGAGAAGGTGGATTTTTATGTGAAAACTCTCCTGAGCTTCTCCAATCAGACTCTGACTTCTGCAAGAGAATTTCTCAGGATTCTATGATTCTTAGCTTTTATGATTCCTTTCACAAGCTTACATAGGAGAAAAATTCAGTAGTTTCTTAAAAAAAAAAAGCTTGGACCCAAAATTTACATTTACTGAAATTTCACATTCCATATTTGGACTTTGTCTCCACCAGTGCAGTTCCTTTTTGACAAACTGAAGCAAATCCAGGACTCTCCTTCTCTCCTTATACCCCAAGCCAATCTGTAACCATAGAGCCTTCAGATTTCTTGTGGAGGGCAGTTTCCATTTGGGTAAAGGTGGAAAGCCTGTGGAATTCAGACAAACCGTAGCAGATAAATATCGGAGATATTAACTAAATGTGATTGAGGTCCTGAAGTCTCTCCACCAGTGTTTACTGGGACCTCTACTGGTAAATGTTCTTCGCGTTTCACTGTTGCAGTCATTACATTTGCCTAATCTGCTGGCAGGTTGCCCTCAGGCGTCCTATGTCGGTTGCTGTCTTCTCTTCCATAACCTCTGGTCATCAGGGGTATAAAACATGCAGCTGACGCCATTTTATTCAGTCTTTCTTGCCGTGCAGTGCCCAAAGCAGCAGTTCGCAAATGCCGGTTGGCCAACTCCTGAAATTTTTGCATTCCAGTTTCAGAACCGAAGTCTTCAACTAAAGCCAAGTACCCCGTTGGGGAAACATTTTCTTACTCCTTACCGATGTTAGTAAAAGTTAATAATTGCATTACTTGTGGAAAGCAAATACCTCATAAGGATTTTCATTTGTACTGTATTCCTTGCCTAGGCCCAGATCATAATGTGCCTTGCTGTCGGTTTTATGCTAGATTTAACCAACGCACTATTAAGCATGGGTATATATTTGGTTCACCGGTACTCAGTGAGGTGCTTTCGCAGCCCCTGATACCCGTTACTTTTGAGTCACAGGCCTCTACTGAGACCCATGCGGAGTCCGGTATGCCACGAAATTCGCAAAGTATTGAACCCGCGGATGTCTCTCTCTTGGATGGGTCCAGAGCCGAGCAGGCACCGGCTTCTGAGGGTGTTTTCAGGCATCAACATTTTTATATAAAACCGACGCCAGCTTCAAAATCAAGATCAGAAACATCTTATAAGTCTAACAAAACCAACACATGAGCCACGTGCTCAGGCCCCTATGCCTAAAAAAACAGATGATCAAAATGGCTGAGAACTTGATTACCTTGATCAGGGGTTCCCAACCGACCCCCCCCCCCCCTGCTAAGAGGCCTAGGCAAGGCACTGATTATGAATCTTCAGATCAGGTTTCAATTTCTTCTGATTCCTCTTCTGATCAGGAATTTTCTATTCCACCCTATGAGGATTCTGAAGCAGGGGAATCCATCCCATCTGCATCTCCTCCTGAGGATTACTCTTTTGGAGAGACTTTGCATACTTTAAGGGAACATTTTCAATGGGAGAGTCAGGACTTCTCTGCATCAAAAAAGAGGCTTAGGGATTTCTTCTTCCTCAGCATAGGCCTTTGGCAATACCTCCTGTATTAGACATTGTTGTTGTGTTCTCTGAGTCAAGCATGGCTTCTGATTCCCTGGCTCCGTCTCCTAGTAAGCCAGACAGATATTACAGGGTTCCTGACTCCCACAAATTTCTTTTCAGAAGTCATGCTGCTGATCCTGAGACTACTTCTCAGGGTCCCAAGGGTGTTAAGGCTTCTGCAGCCAAGAGATTCCAGGGCACTGGATAGATGGGCTAAGAAGGTTTATACGTCTGCAACCTTGGCAATCCTGGCTTTAAACTGCCAGTTTCATGTGCTTAAATATCAACAGCATGTTATAGGCTTAGTGAAACAGAAAATTATGTTGATTTCTGATTGTGTGGAAAACAGAGTTGCAGGATTTAGTGCATTCAGCAGAACAGGTTGGAAAGCATACTTTGCAATGTGGTTTTGATTCTTTGGAGGCCTCTTGTAGGGCTGCTGTTACTGAATCTGTGATTAGAAGGCATGCCTGGCTCTAGGAGCAAAATCTGCCTGATCATGTTAAAGCTAAATTGTTGGATGCCCCTTTGCAGCATGATACTCTGTTTGGTAATAAGGCAGAAGAGGTTTTAAAGAAAATGGGGAAGACTGAGCTAAACCTATGCAAACTGTAAAAGGTTTCTTGCAAGTGCAGCCACCCAGGTTCAGTAGGCACTGACCTACTAAAAATTGGTCCTTTCCTGTGTCCAACAGAGCCACTCGGGGCACAAACCCAGTAGCTCAAAAGGCTCCAGATATCAATCACAGGTTTCTTACAGGTCAAAGCAATGGGGTGCTTCCACCTCCAAATCTGGAGGAAACAAAGCACAACCCTACAGTAAGCAGTCTCAATGACTTTCCTCTACCATCTGCAAGCACTTGTCTTTTGGCAGCCCCCTTGGAAGGGGGGGGGGGGACTAGCACTTCATGCTCAAAATTGGCAGTTAATTACCCAGGACAAGTGGGTATTAAACATAGTATCGCAGGGGTACAGGTTTCATTTCCATACTTTGCCAATTCCAAACGGATGGCTGGATCTGCCACAAAACCAGTGGGCAGAGGCCCAGAAACAAGTCATGTCCCCCATGGATATGGGGGCTATTCAACCGGTACCAGAAAAGGAAAAAGGACAAGGATTTTATTCAAGACTTTTCTGGTACCCAGAAAAGATGATTCATGGCGTCCAATACTGGACTCATCGATTCTGAACACGTTCCTGGACATTCCAAAATTCAGAATGCTGACTTTACAACAGCTACTGCCTATGATAGGCAAGAATGCTTGGTTAGTAATTCTAGACTTAAGAGGCATACCTGCATATCCCAATAAGGGAATCATGCAGAAGATACCTCCGCTTCAAAGCAGGTTTTTTGCATTACCAATTCTCTGCACTGCCCTTTGGCTTATCTACTGCGCCCAGGGTCTTTACAAAGTGCCTGGCACCAGTAATTGCATTCTACAGACAAAGAAACATTCAAATTTATCCATATCTGGACGATTGTCTCATTCAAGCAGAGGACAAGGACACTCTCTTCTTCAACATCTGGTATTTGTAAAAAGGCTTCTAGCATGCCTAGGGTACACCATAAATGAAAATAAATCACAACTGGTACCCTCTCAAATAATTACATTTTTGGGTGCAAGCTTGAATACAACTGCCCAGATGGCTTACCTCATGCCAGAAAAACAAAGGCAATTGACAACCTACTTCAAACAAATGGCAACAAAAACCCAGTTATCTGCAAGACAAATTCTGCAGGCTTTGGGGTTCATGGCATTCTGCATTCTACGAATTCCATATGCGAGACTGCATATGAGGAAAGTTTATGGAGTCAACATTGTCACAGCCTGGAAACAATGAATGTCCTTCAAGAATGCAACTGCAGTCCTGACATATGGGTTGTCCTGCCTCAGGCAGCCCTTCGGTCAGCCGGATTCCAAAGTCTGGGTCCGGCGTCGGCTGATGTCACCTCTTCCCCGACGTCAGAGCGGCTGGGGTATAAAAGCATCAGCCGATGCCATCTTCTTCAGTCTTTCTTGCCGCTCGGTGCCCGAAGCAGAAGCAGTTTGCAAGTGCCGGTTGGCCAGCTCCTGTGTTTTCAGATACCGAAGTCATCAAAAAGCTAAGTACCCCGTTGGGGAACCTTTTCTTGCCTCAGCCGATGTCAGATAAAACTGCAAAAGTTAATAATTGCTTGTCTTGTGGTAAACAAATACCTCATAAGGACTTCCATTCTTATTGCCTTCCCTGCCGCGGCCCAGACCACGACATCTCGGCCTGTGCGGCCTGTGCTTGCTTCAATAAGCGCACACTTCGGCGCCGGGCAGAATTTGCTGTTGACTTTTTTGGGGAAAATTACTCCTATATCATGCCGTCGGAATGACCGACAGCACATATTTCCAAAAAACGGAAGGACCGGGACCGACATTCGCGGCCCGACACCACGCTAAAGCCTACCGCGAGTGCATCGGTCTCTTCGGAGGCGGTAATTCAACCACTCCAGGCTGACGACACCACTTTACCACACACTTCGGTCCCGGAGGCTACCCCGGTGCCGGTTGTTGATTTTCCTCCTGAAACCGAAGCCCAAGATTTGCCTGACCCCATACCAGTGGACAAAGTTACTCCAGCACGTGGGGCAGCTAGGCCTCCTGTGCCTATGTCCATCAAGGCCTACACACGTGCTAAGGCTGCCAGCCAGGCTAAGTCTCACCTTCCTAAATCTTTTCCACAGGGTTCTACTTCGGAAAAACAGATCATGACTTTAGCTGCAGATCTAATTTCTTTAATCAGGGGCTCTCAGGCTCATCCAGACAGAGGTTCTCAGCCGCCTTCAAACAAAAGGCCTAGGGTTGAGCAGGCAGATACCCTTTCCTCAGATGAAGCCTCTGATGAGTCAGGCCATTCAGATTCCCAGGAAAAAACCTTCCCGACCTACGAGGATTCTGATGCTGATGAATCCATTCCCCCTCTGCCTCTTCTCCTGAGGATATTTCTTTCGGGGAAATTCTCTACTCCATGAGGGAGCATTTTCAGTGGCAGGGCCAGGATTTCTCCGACTCCAGGAAAAGGCTTCGGACTTTCCTTAAGTTACTCCAGCACAGGCCTTTAGCTATACCCCCAGTGTTAGATGTATTGGATGATGTGTACTCAGACTCCAGTACTTCTCCTGATGCTCTCCCTCCTGCTCCTGTCAAGCCAGACAGATATTACAGGGTTCCTGAAACTCATAAACATGTCTTTAAGGCCCACTCTGTTGATCTAGAAACCATTTCTCAGGGGCCCAAAGGAGTGGCCACTTCCACGGCCAAAAATCCTTTGCCCGCAGACAGGGAATCTAGGTCCCTGGAGAGGTGGGGTAAAAAAGTTTATACCTCAACCACCCTTGCCATGAGGGCACTTAACTGTCTTTTTCATATGTTTCAGTATCAGGATTTCTTGATGGATGATTTGCAGAAAAAGTTAGCCTCTCCTGAGCATTTAGATAGAAAGGCCTTGTGGGATTTGGTTCATAATTCTCAGCAGGTTAGCAATCATTTTCTTCAGTGTGGTTATGATGCATTGGAAGCTTCATGTAGGGCAGCTATGACAGGGGCTGTCATACGTAGACATGCTTGGTTGAAAGAACAGGCATTGCCGGATCATGTTAAAGTAAAGCTTCTAGATGCACCTCTGGAAAAACACAAGCTATTTGGTGATAATGCACAGGGTGTGTTGAAATCAATTGAGGAAAAGGCTAAATCAGTACAAACAGTCAGATTTCCTCCAGGTTCAGCCACCAAGGTTCAGCCGGAATTGGCCTTCGAAGAATTGGTCCTTTCCAGACACTGACAAGTTCCAAAGGGGAAAAAACAGGCGTGCTCGAGGTAGAGGGCAATACCGAGGCTCATACAGGGGCCGCCAATGGCAACCTACTAATCAGAGAAGTGGCGCAGGGACTTCAACTGCTCCACAGGGACAATCACAATGACTTGACTTTGACACCGCCGACCAAGGCTCAAAGAGAAGCACCTTTAGGCGGAAAATTATCTTTATTTTCAAAAATTGTACGTTTTTACAAAGGACAAATGGATTTTGGACATAATAGACAAAGGTTACAGGTTCCACTTCCATACCTTACCAACAAGACAAGGCATGCCAAACCTGCCACAAAATCAAAGGGCAGAGGCACTCATACAAGTTTCAAAGCTGCTACAAATCAAAGCAATAGAAAAGGTTCCCCCTCAGGAACAAGGCCAGGGATTCTACTCAAGACTGTTCCTTGTTCCAAGAAAAGAAAAACAATGGAGACCTATACTGGACTTGTCCAATCTAAACACTTTTCTCATTGTGCCAAAATTCAAAATGCTGACGTTACAGCAACTTCTTCCCATGCTGGGCAAGGGGTCTTGGCTGGTTACTCTGGACCTCAAGGAGGCATACCTGCATGTTCCAATCAGACACAGCTGCAGAAGATACCTCAGATTTCTTGCAGGGTCAGAGCATTATCAATTCTCAGGATTGCCTTTTGGCTTCTCTACTGCGCCCAGAGTATTCACGAAATGCCTGGCATCAGTAATTGCACATTGCAGACTCCAGGGGATAGAAATATACCCTTACCTGGACGACTGCCTTATACAAGCGGACAGCAAACAAGCCTTGATAAGAAACTTGGACTATGTCATTCAACTACTACAGGCTTTGGGATACACAGTCAACTTACAAAAATCAAGACTACTGCCATCCCAGCAAATAATTTTTCTAGGAGCCAAACTGGACACAAACTCACAAATGGCTTTCCTCACAGAAGAAAAACAAGAACAATTACCAGATTACTTCAAAAGCCTAGCAAAGCTCACCCAGATGACTGCAAGGAAAATCCTGCAGGCCCTGGGTTTCATGGCATCTTGCATTCTTCTGATCCCACTGGCAAGACTACACATGAGAAAACTACAATGGTACCTAAAAAGTTTGTGGTCTCAACACAGCCACAACTTAGAAGCAATTATTCCACTTATTCCATGTCTACAAAAGGAATTTTTGTGGTGGGCACAAGCAAGCCAGCTAAACAAAGGCATGTCTTTCAACAAACCTTAAGCAAGCCACACCATTACAACAGACTCCTCAGATCATGGATGGGGGGTGCACATGGAGGGCAGATGCATTCAAGGTCAATGGACACCCCGGGAATTACATCTGCACATCAATCAAAAAGAGATGTTGGCAGTGATTCATGCAATCGAGGCCTTCGGAAAATTTCTTCAGCAAGGTCTTCAGCAAGGTCATCTGCTAATAAAGACAGACAACACCACTGTTATGTGGTACATAAACAAACAGGGAGGCACCCATTCTTACCCCCTCTGCAGACTAACAATGACTCTTTGGGAAAAGTCCCTGAAACTGAACATACAGTTGCAATCCCAGTTTGTTCCAGGCAAGGACAATGTTCTGGCGGACAGTCTAAACAGAAACATTATGGACCCGCACGAATGGATGTTGCATCCAGACATTTTTTCACAAATAACTCATGCATGGGGAAGGCCGGACATAGATCTCTTTGCCTCGCACCTCAATCATCATCTGAAGAAGTTCTGCTCAAGGACACGCCATCCTCAAGCCTGGAAAATGGATGCTCTCTCCTTCAGCTGGAATTCTCTAACAATCTATGCATTCCCACCTCTACCATTAATGACCAAGGTGTTACTGAAAATCAAAGCAGAACAACCGAAAGGCATTTTGATAGCTCCAGACTGGCCAAACAGCACTGGTATCCATTACTAAGGAGCATAACTTGCACCAAGCCGTGGCCCCTGCCTCAATGGCCTCTGCTTATAACTCAGCACAATTACAGGACTGTTCATCCCAACCTGCAAACATTGCAACTGACAGCTTGGAGGGTTCCATGACTTCTCCCCGTATCTTTCTCTCCAAAAAAGTTCAAGAGATCTTACTGGAAGCACACAGACCTTCCACCAGAAAACCTTACTCAGCCAAATGGAAGAGATTCAGCATCTGGAATACCAACAAGGGTCAGGATGCATCAGTAATGAGCATCCCACAAATACTAGAATACTTGGCAGAAATGTTTCACAATGGCCTTTCACATTCTTCCATAAAAATACACGCTTCAGCAATTTCAGCAAAATACAACTGTGATCCACCTGTGTTTTTCACATCCTTTGCTAAGACAGTTTCTAAGAGGGATAAAGAATATCAAACCTCCGAGAAAACCACCAGTGCCTGCATGGGACCTCAACTTCGTCTTGGAAAAATTAACTCTTCCTCCTTTTGAGCCAGCAGCATCTTCAGAATTGCAATTTCTCTCCTGGAAAACAGTTTTCCTGTTGGCAATTACTTCAGCAAGAAGAGTCTGAGATCAGGCCCTCATGGCAGTACCTCCATTTCTCATTTTCCATCAGGACAGAGTCTCTTTAAGAACCAATCCTTCATTCATGCCAAAAGTGATATCCAGGGTTTCTCTAAATCAAGCAATTCACCTGCCTACTTTCTTTCCCAATCCTCAAAATAAAGGAGAGAAGCTTCTGCACACTTTGGACATACACAGGCAATTGCGCTACTACTTGGACAGAACAAAGGCCAACAGAAAGTCTGACCAGCTATTTGTGGATTACGCTGCTGGAGCACAAGGAAAGGCAATTTCCAAACAAACAATTTCAAAATGGATTGGAAACTGCATCAGATTCTGCTACTCTTTCCATGGAAAAGGTGTGCCAGCCAATATCAGGCCACACTCCACCAGAGCTACAGCCACCTCCGCAGCCTTTCTAAGAGGGGTGGCTACAAAGGACATTCTAGAGGCTGCTACATGGAGCGCCGTGCATACATTTTCCAAACATTACAACCTGCCTTTATATTCCAGATCCCGAGCAGGCTTTGCTTTGGCAGTCCTGCAGGGCATTTTAGCTACACCATCCTTATCTTAGATCCTACCAACCCCAGCTTGGCTATGGTATTCAACCCATAAGTCAGGACTGCAGTTGCATTCTTGAAGGACATAGTACAGTTATGTACCTACCATAAATGTAGATGTCCGATAGATATGCAACTGCAGTCAGGTTTTCCCTCCCTCCTACCCCTCTGTAATTCTCTTTTTTTTTTAGGTCCACTCCACCTTTTTCTAATTAGCTGGGGATATCTGTTATGGTGTATCTGTTTATTACTGTTGTGCATGTCTGGATTTTTTATCCATTCTCTAAATTTAGCCTTCCTTGGAGGGCACCTGGCATCTGGGGCAAGAAACACTGAAGAAGATGGCGTCGGCTGATGCTTTTTTATACCCCAGCCGCTCTGACGTCTGGGAAGAGGCGACATCAGGCGATGCCGGACCCAGACTTTGGAATCCGGCCGACCGAAGGGCTGCCTGGGGCAGGACAACCCATATGTCAGGACTGCAGTTGCATATCTATCGGACATCTACATTTATGGTAGGTACATAACTGTACTTTCCTCTTATTCCCTGCCTACAACAGGAGTTTCTTTGGTGGGCAGAGACATGTAACCAAAACAAGGGACTGTCATTCATTCTACTCCCTGCCACCCAAACCCTAACTACAGACTCATCAGACCATGCTTTGGGGGCCCACCTGGCAGGGAGATGCATTCAGGGCAAATGGAGCCCAAACCAAATGCATTTGCATATCAACCAGAAAGAAATGCTAGCTGTTCAGAATGCTCTGACCGCCTTCAAGGACTTACTTCATCCAGGACAGTTATTGATAAAGACGGACAACACCACAGTTATGTGGTACATAAACAACAGGGGGGTACACAGTCCTACCCCCTTTGCAGACTAGCCTTCTGGAACACAGCCTTGAATTACAAATACATCTTCAAGCTCAATTCCTCACTGACAGGAAAGCAAAATACTCTGGGAGGTGACCTAAGCAGAAATCTAATGGACCCGCACGAATGGAAACTAGATCCACAAATCTTCAGCATGTTAACACAGAAATGGGGGAGCCCAGACATAGTTTTGGGGGGAGGCAAATAGATCTATCAGTTGGACAAATTCTGCACAAGAAGTCATCACAAAAAAGCATGGAAAGTGGATGATCTATCCTTCAGCTGGAAAAACCCATCAGTCTATGCCTTTCCCCCTCTGCCTCTACTCTCCAAGGTCTTACTAAAAGTCGGACAGGAAAAACCAAAAATGATCCTAATTGCTCCGGACTGGCCAGCACTGGTACCCGCTTCTAAGGAATATGTCGCACCTTCCTCTGTGGTACTTGCCTCAAACACCTCTTCTACTGTCTCAGCAGAACTATGATTCTACACACTGCTCCAAACTCTGAATCTTACAGCACGGCGAATCAACTAATTATTCAAACCACATCTCTCAGTAAACCTGTGATGGATGTCATTTTGGAAGCTAGAAGGCTTGGTACTAGAAAAATCTTATGCTGATAAATGGAAGAGATTCTGTGCTTGGAACCAAGCACAGGGAATAGAGACAGCAAAGCCCAATATTCCTCAGATTTTACAATACTTAACTGAGATTCTTGAGAAGGGCCTATATTTTTTTTCAATAAAAATCCATGCCTCTGCCATCTCGGCTCATTACAACACAGAGCCTCCCCTGTTTTCTCACCCACTGCTTAAACAGTGTCTCAGAGGGGCCAAAAATGTAAGGCCTCCCAGGAGAACACCAACTCCTGCATGGGACATCAATTTTGTGCTGGAAAAACTCACCCTGCCTCCTTTTGAACCAGCAGCTACTGCGGATATAACATTTCTATCTTGGAAGACTGCTTTTCTTTTGGCAGTCACTTCGGCAAGAAGGGTTTCAGAACTACAGGCTCTCATGGCAGTGGAGCCTTTCTTTATATTTTACCCGGACAGGGTGGCCTTCAGGACCAACCCTTCTTTTATGCCTAAGGTGGTATACAGTGTGACTGTTAAGCAGACCATTCACCTGCCAACATTTTTCCCAAATCCGTAGAACAAGGGAGAGCAGATTCAGCATTCATTGGATGTACACCGACAACTAAGATCCTACTTAAACAGGACAAAATCTCTAAGAAAGTCTGAGCAACTACTGGTAGCATTTGCTGCAGGATCAGAGGGGACGGCTATATCGAAGCAGACTATTTCTAAATGGATAAGCCACTGCATTCGTTTCTGCTATTTGCACCATGGTAAACCTGTGCCCAAGGGGATCGGATCCCATTCCGCAAGGGCTGCCTCTACTTCAGCAGCTTTTCTCAGAGGGGTCCCAACCAAAGACATTCTAGAAGCTGCTACTTGGAGCTCTGTTCATACGTTCACAAAGCATTATTTACCTCTCTTCTCTAAATCCAGGGCAGGCTTTGCCACTGCAGTCCTGCAGGGCCTTCTAGCTGCTCCTAATGACAGGGGCCCAGAGAAGTAAATATTGTGGGAAGAAATTTCCAGGGATTTGTTATGGCTAGGCTTGCATAGGCCATGGGGCCGATAGCCTAGTACCAACCCATGAACCTGTGCTGTTTAGTTCCATCCTCCCATCCATAGCTTTGGGATTCTACCCATATGTAATGACTGCAACAGTGAAACACGAAGAACATAGTACAGTTGTGCATAAATGTAGATGTTAGAGTGTATTCACTGTTGCAGTCTGAGTTACCTACTCGCCCATCCCCCTTTCTATACCTTTTCTTTCCTTCACTATACTCAAAAGCCTTTGTGGTGTATTTGCTTTTAGTTGAAGGTAAATTTTATGTTTCTAAGGTGCATTTATATATTTACAGTTTATATATATTTTTTGATCCCCATTTGGGGGGGGCACCTGACATCTGGGGCAAGAAAACCTGATTAAAATGGCATTGGCTGCATGTTTTATACCCCTGACGTCATGGAAGAGGAGATGGCAACCGACGCAGGACCCAAGACTTTGTTATTCAGGCTGACTGAGGGCAACCTGCAAGCAGATTACCCAAATGTAATGACTGCAACAGTGAATACACTCAACATCTATATTTATGGTAAGTGTACACAACTGTACTGTTCATGGACAGGACACATGGTTAAAGTGGGTGAATCCAGATCCTACAAAAGGCTAGTTACTAGTGGTGTGCCACAGCTGTCAGTACTGGGACCACTTCTGTTCAGAATATACTTCTCTGAAGTCAAGGCAAATTGGAATTTTTCTAAGCTTGTTTCCTGCCTTTCATGTGGGTAGTCTAGCCTGGCTATAGATTTGCTGTGTCCTGGACTATTTGTAGGCTTCTAGGCCCCCAAGTCTTTCTGTGTTGGAGGGAAGCCTTCTAGCTTAATTTTGTTTCTTAGAACTAGCCAGTTTTTTGTTTCAGCACTTGTACAGAACTTATTGTAAGCACTAAATAAGCTACAAATTACTGCAGCACTCAACTTTCCTCACTGTCTAGAGGGAAACCGTTTCTAGTACTTAACAAATAAGCACCTATTCAGGCATGTCTAAGAGTCAGCTCCTGGTGTTTTCTCCTGTCTTACCTGATGAATCTGGGCATCTTGGGGCAATGCAGTAATTGCCTCATGTACACAGACAACCCTCTCCTCTTACCACCCAACACTACAACCTGTGAGAGATGCACTTATATAGCCAAACTGGAAAGCAAAGCTCTCTTCATCCAAGACTGGACTAGACCGTCAAGAGGAGAAGGTAAACACTTGCACCACACCACACTCAGCAGATAATCCCTCAAAACCTACACCACCAAAACACACACATAGAAACAGAAAACACACACCTACATTCGCAGAGGCTCTCAGTAAAAACCTGCCCAAACAGCAGGAACCTCCAAAGCAGAAACACAAGCAACCCCCACCCCCCATAGCCCACAAACTCAGTGTGCCACTCAACCACAGCCCATAAGGCATAACAACGTACCCAACACTCTAGTCATAGGTGACTGTATAGTCAGGCACACTGATGTTCCACTCACCAGGCTAAACAAGGAGAAAGTTACTGTCAGCTGCCTGTCTGGTGCCAGGATCCGCCGCATAACGCATGCACTCAGGTCACTCCACGACAAGCACAAATATGACTCTGTCATTGTCCATGTTGGTGTGAATGACCTGAGAAGTACCTCCTTGGACTACATGAAAAGGGACATGGAGGAGCTGTCCGATCTTGTAGCCCAGGCAGGTATGACCCTAGCCCTGAGTAGCATCCTGCCATCACCCAGAATGATACCACAGTACAAGGACAAAATGATTGACTTCAACAATTGGCTAAGCTTCTGGTGTCATTCTAAGGGGATCCAGTATCTGTCTGCCTGGGATGACATGATCGACAAGCCACGATGCTTTGCCAGAGATGGCCTGCACCTGTCGTCCCTGGGATTCCGGATACTGGCTAAGGCTCTAGCCACCCCTATAGTGCCTTTTTAGGCAAGGTTCAAATGACAAATTCACCACCCTAACAGGTACAGGCAAGAAGAATCTGAGGGTATTGCTACTCAATGCTAGAAGTCTAAACCTCAAAATGCACTCTCTCGAGGCACTCCTTAAAATGGAGAACATCGACATCTGTGCAGTGACAGAGACCTAGTTCAAGGCTCCAGAGAGTACCCCTGCATTACCAGGCTATAATTCATACCACACCTTTCGGCCACCTAACCTGGACCGAAACACTAAAGACGGAGGCGTGTCCATATTCATTAAGGATATCCACACCTCCAGGCTAGTTGCTCAGCATAATGCATCCGAAATTATAGAAAGTGCAACTAACTCTGGGCAAGACCGCAATCCAAATTGTAGCTTGCTACAGATCCCCCACCATGCCCCAGGATTCCCACTCATTTCTTAATACACTGGAAAATATTAGAGTACAACCTAACACCCTAATAATACAACTACCCTACCATTAACTGGGAAAACTACTCCTGTACCAACTCTTGTGCTCAACGTTTTCTGGAATTCATAAATTCCAATGCCATAGATCAACTTATCCACACCCCCACCAGGGGCAGCAATATCCTAGACCTGGTTATTACCAACATGGGCAACCGGTGCTCCACACCAGAGGTCAATTCCTCGTTGGTCAGATCCGACCACAAGCTAATCACCCTAGACATCCACATCCCTCCCCCACCCCCCATTAGGGAAACCACAGTCAAAAATTTTTCCAAAGCCAACTTCACGCTTCTTAAGACAGAAGTGGCAAACTTCACGACACCCATGCTGACTGACAATAGAGTTATGACTGCTGAATTCTACACAAATGCACTTTATAAGCACTTAACACCAGTGCATGGATCGTGCAATCCCTAACAATACCAAGATGCTATCCTCCAAAAAAAAGGAAGCCAATCTGGTGGTCCCCTGCCATAAACAAACTCTACAACAGAAGAAAGAAACTGTTGCAAAAAAGAGTAAAATCCCATGATTGGAGAAACTCCCTGATCAGCCTCAGTAAGAAGCTGAGATCCCTCATAAAATCCTCCAAAGCTAGTTATGAAAACAAAATCACCACTGACTCTAAAGACAACTACAAAGCAAAGACAACTACAAAGCATTCTATAGCTATGTCAAGAATATCAATGACAACACTCAGATCTGCTCTGAGTTACAGCACAATGGCACTAAATATACAGAACCAACTGATATTGCCAACATCCTGGCAGATGGGTTCAATGCTAACTTAACTTTATCCCTCTGTCATCCCCTAAAGGGCCCATCTCTATACCAGAAGAATGCAAAGTTCCTGTAATCACGGCTGCACAGGTAAAAAACACACAATCCAAAGCCAAGAACACAGCATCCATGGGACCTGACGACATCCCAGGCTGTTCTACATGGACTACAGAACGAACTGGCACCTCACCTAAGTACCATGTTTAATCATAGCCTCACCTCAGGCTATGTGCCCACTGAATGGTGCACAGCAACAGTTATCCCACTCCACAAAGGGGGAGCCACCACCGACCCTGGAAACTACCGCCCCATTAGCCTAACGAGCCTGGTCTGCAAGGCTATGGAACATATTATCATGGAACTTATAAACAATGACATTGGTAATCTCCAAACTCAGGACCCCACCCAGTTCGGGTTTGTAAAAGGCAGATCATGTCTCCTAAACCTGATGGACTTCTTTGAAGCAGTCACCAAAGCCGAAGATGAGGGTAAGGTGGTTCACACATCCTATCTAGATCTTGCCAAGGCTTTCAACATCATCCCCCACTCTGGAATTATAGATTAACTCACTAAACTAGGTATAAATCCCTGTGTCACAAGATGAGTTGCCAACTGGCTCACTGACAGAACCCACACTGTGAAAGTAGCAGACTCCAATTCCAACTTCAGACCAGTGGAGTACCACAGGGTTCAATCCTGGGTCCTCTCCTGTTTGGTATCTACTTCTCTGAAGGACAGGCCAACACAGAAGGTCTTTGGCTAACGAAGTTCGCAGATGACTGCAAACTAGGAGCCATAATCAAAACTCCAAAAGATGTGGACATCCTACAAAAGGGCCTCGCTGAGACAGATGCCTGGTGTCAAAGCCATGGCCTCAAGCTCAATGCCAAAAAGTGCATTGTCATCCCTTTTGGTAAAAACTTAAGTACCCATGAACTACCACATAGGTGGTAGTCTACTTAACACCGAAAGTGTGAAGTGTGATAAGAGACCTTGGGACACAGGTGGACAGTAGTCTCTCCTTTGATAATCACATCGCCACAGTAGTCAGGAAATCCTTCTATGTGGCACACCTCATCACAAAAGGTTTGTCATCCAGGAAAAAGAGGTCATTGTTGTCCTCTACTCGTCACTCATTAGACCCATTATAGAGTACAATGCCCCTTTTGGTATGTACCTCACAAGACACTTACAACAACTGGAAAGGCCACAGAAATACCTCACAAAGAGGATTACCGGCCTCAAAGAGATGTCCTATGCAGACTGTCTCAAACCACTGCAGCTTTACTCCGTTGCATATCGCCTACTTAGAGGGGATTTCTGCCTAACACACAAAGCTATGTCAAACCCAGAGCTTTTAGACATGCTCCACTTAAAGAAATCTCAATCCCTATGAGCTACACTCTCTAGGGACCTAAACCTCGTCACCACAATAAATAGAACATGCTGGAGGGATAGATTCCTGTCCCAGAAATTTCCCATACTCTGGAACAAACTACCTATCTATAGCAAACAAAGCTCCTCATTAGCACTCTTCAAGAAAAATCTTGATGATTGGATGGGAGATAGGAAATTCACCCCGGGGATCACTTCTGTGGCTCTGCTGGACAGTGGCACAGGAAAATAATTTTCTTGGGTGGCGAAAGCCAGGGTACCTTTTGGCTAGGCTTATATAGGCCCTAGGGCCAATAGCCTAGTACCTACTTTGAACCTATGGAAGGTCTCTGGATGACAGTTTGCTGATGATTGCAAGCTGGGGGCAATCACTAAATCCCCCAATGATGTTGGATATCCTTCAGGAGGGTTTAGATCAGGCAAATGATTGGTGCCAGAATCATGGCATAAAAACTTTAATGCAAAAAAAATTATACCCTTTATAAAGTCAAATATCCATGCAAATTGCAACATCAATAATACACCCCTAAGGACAGGGACTGTGGTGAGAGATCTAGGTACACTGATATTAGCCTGAATTTTGACTGCTGTCTGCCCACAGTATTGAGGGAATCCTTTCATGTGGCACAACTTAAAAGTAAAGGTATGGCATCCAGCCCTCATTAAACCAATGATAGAGTACAGTGTGCCATTTGGCATGTACTTAACTAGGCACTTTTACAGCAGCTGGAGCAATTTCAGAGGTTCCTCACAAAGAAAAGTTAGATGCAGATAGACTAAAAGCCCTACCGACCATTAAGGGGTGACCTATGCCTGAACTACAAAACATTCTCAAATCCATCTCTGATGGAGCTGCTACACATCCACAAGTCAGACAGCATGAGATTCACCCCATCTAAGGATCTAAAGTTAGTCAGCGACTCATACAAGCTTATGTGGGCAGTCGTGTGATAACTTGAAAGTACTGGAAATATTGGTAGAATTAGTACAGGCTATGACACAAGCACAGACTGTGTTCAGACACACGGGGTTCTCTGTGGGAGTGGTTGTGCCTTGGGATCAGCTCTGAGCCTATTGCTGTTCATACTAGTGATGGTCTACATTAGCAGACAGTTTGCATTAAGCAGGTAAACAAAGAAGATAATGTAGTGCAAGCAGACTGCGGATAGGAACTTTCAGCAAATGGTAGAGAAATGAAATGTAAAACGGAAGGTATGTGGAATGAAACTGAGTATAGACAAGGCTGTCATCATGGCAACAAATGTGGGAAAACAGAAAAAGCCTAAAATTGAGATGGAGGTTTAAAATAGTGGAACGTGTTAATATCCTCAGATATTTGGGAGGGGTTGTTGAGGGGAAGGGAAGCTTGGAGGATGAGGTCAAATCTAGAATCAGATGGGTTGTAGCCAGCTGGAACAGAAGGTCTGGGGTAGTGTGATGGAAGAATGCCAAGAAGCTGAAAAGTAAATTGTCTAAAACAGTGATGTGACCAGTACTGCTGTGTGGTGCAGAAAACTAGGTAGCAATGGCAGAGCATTTGAAGGTAGAGATGATTGGGAATAAGTGCATAGATGGTTGCTGTAATTCACACTTTGGGAAAGATGAAGGAATGATGACTTGAGTACAAATCAGGATGGCTCTAATTGTAGTTATGGTCAAAAAGAACAGATTACTGTAGTTTGGGCATATTTGCAGGAAAGTAGAACACAATTTGGTGAAGAATTGGGAGCAATAGAAAGTAGGCTAGAGAAAATGAAAATGTCCAAATGAGAGATGGATTAATTGTGCGAGGGAAGACCTGCAACAGACAAACATGACTTTTGATGGTAGGAGAGCGGCACTGAATCAAGAGAGGTGGCAACAGTTGACATGATACCCAGATGCTATGCAAGCATTGATGGAAGAAGGAGGGAGATGATCATCCTTATGTAGATGCATCCTCACGTGGAATGTCAATTTCAGTTTAAAAGTTCTCTCATTTCTGACACCACTTTCCTACTTGGCATTTTGACGAATTTTAGGGGAAAAAATTCTATACAATGTGTGTGTTGTGTTAGCCAGGATGAGGGTGGAAAGTGTTTTTGTTTTATGGAAGATGCACATCTCATATGCCATGGTTTTACTGTGATCTTTATCCATGTAGTCTTTTTAGTTTGGGAGAGGTATAACAGAAAGTAGGCTTGTATTTGAACCCGTTACTGCCTGAAAGTCATAGGGGGGGGGGTTAAAAGGAAAACATTTTTAGAAAGAATATGCAAGTTGGAGTGCAGTCCAGTCCAGTATAGTCTCCTGTGGGGATTGGTGGATGCCAGTTAAGTGTATGTGCCGGTTGCTTGAGATGTGCTTTGCAATTTTGGATAGGCTCATATACTGGCATATGAGCCATTCAAAAATGGCAAAGTGGAGCCTCTTCTGTTCAATGCAGAACCACCCACTGTTCTGCATTGAGCATAAGAGGCTCCACTTTGCAATTTTTGATTGGCTCGTATGCCGGCATATGAGCCCATCAAAAATGGCAAAATGGAACCTCTCGTGTTCCATGCGGAACAGGCGGATTGTTCTTCGTGTTTTACTGTTGCAGTCATTACATTTGGTAATCTGCTTGCAGGTTGCCCTCCGGCCTGATTAACAAAGTCTTGGGTCCTGCATCAGTTGCTGTCCCTTCTTCCATGACGTCCGGTCATCAGGGTATAAAACATGCAGCCGACGCCATTACATTCTTTCTTTCCGTGCGGTGCCCGAAGCAGAAGCAGTTCGCAAGTGCTGGTCGGCATTCTCCTGAAATTTTCGTTTGAGTTTCAGAACCGAAGTCTTCAACTAAAAGCTAAGTACCCCATAGGGGAAACTTTTTTTTTTCTTTCTCCTTACATACTCTAAGGGAGCATTTTCACTGGGAAAGCCAGGAATTTTCTGATTCAAAAAAGAGGCTTAGGGATTTCCTTCTCCTACCTCAGCATAGACCTTTGGTTATTCCTCCTGTACTAGATATTGTTGATTATGCTTTCTCAGAATCCAGTTTGGCCCCTGATTCCCTGTCTCCTGCTCCCAGTAAACCTGACAGATACTACTGGGTCCCTGAGTCCCACAAGTTCCTTTTCAAAAATCCTATTGCAGATCCAGAGACTATTTCACAGGGGCCCAAGGGCATTAAGGCTTCTACTGCTAAAAATCCTACCCCTTCTAACCGAGATTCCAGGGTGCTGGATAGATGGGGTAAAAAGGTTTTACACTTCAGCAACCTTGGCCGTTAGAGCTTTAAACTGCCAATTTCATATGTTAAAATGTCAGCAACGTGTTATTGGACTGCTTAAACAGAAAATGATGATTCCTGACTGTGTGGAAAATAGACTTACAGGATTTAATGCATTCTGCTGAACAAGATGGAAAACATACTTTGCAATGTGGATTTGATTCATTAGAGGCCTTTTGCAGGGCTGCTGTTAGTGGGTCTGTGCTTAGAAGGCATGCTTGGCTTAAGGAGCAATCTTTGCCTGATCATGTTTAAAGCTAAATTGTTGGATGCTCCTTTAAATCAGGACCGCCTGTTTGGCAACAAGGCTGAAGAAGTTCTTAAAAAGATGGAAGATAAAGCTAAATCTATGCAAACTGTTAAAGATTTCTTACAAGTTCAGCCTCCTAGATTTAGTAGGTACTGGCCCTCTAAAAATTGGTCCTTTCCAGCCCCTTCCTGGCCTTCTCAAGCCAAACCCAGGCACAGCAAAAACCCCAAGTTTCAGTCCCAGGGGACTCTGAGAACTAAGCATTGGGGGTCTTCCACTTCCAAGTCTGGGAATAACAAGACTCCCCCAACCATGGTAAACTGTCTCAATGACTTCCTTTTAAAATTTCCAAGCACTTATCTTCTGACTGCCCCTTTGGGGGGAAAGATTGCTGTTCATGCAAAGAACTGGGAACTCATTACCTAGGACAAATGGGTTTTAAATATAGTGTCTCAGGGATACAGATTTCACTTCCACATGTTGCCAATGCCAATTGGGTGGCCGGACCTACCCCCAAATCAGTGGGCAGAGGCCCAGAAACAAGTGCTTTCTCTCACAAGCATGGGGGCTACTCAACTGGTACCAGAAGAGGAAAAGGGACAAGGTTTCTACTCAAGACCTTTCCTGGTATCCAGAAAAGACAAATCATGGCATCCTATCCTGGACCTGTCTACTCTAAACACCTTTCTGGAGATTCCAAAATTCAAGATGCTGACTCTTCACCAATTACTTCCTATGCTAGGCAAAGGCGCATGGTTGGCAACACTAGATTTAAAAGAAGCATACCTGCACATCCCAATCAGGGAATCTTGCAGAAGTTACCTATGCTTCAAAGCAGGCTACACGCATTATCCGTTCTCTGCACTGCCCTTTGGCTTATCTACTGTGCCCAGGGTTTTCACAAAGTGTCTAGCTCCAGTTATTGCATTTTGCAGGCAAAAGAGTATTCTAATACACCCATACCTGGACGATTGTCTAATTCAGGCAGAAAGCCAGGACATACTTTTGAATCATCTGGTCTTTGTAAAAAGGATTCTAACTTGTCTGGGGTACACCATAAAGAAAAAGAACTCGCAACTGGTACCCTGTCAGCAAATTAGATTCCTGGGAGCAAGCTTGAATACAACTTCCCAGATGGCTTACCTCACTCCGCCAGCACTTCCCCAGATGGCTTAATTACCAGGAAAGCAAATTCATTTGACAAACTACTTCAAACAAGTGGCCACAAAAACCCTGCTATCTGCAAGACAAATACTGCAAGCCTTGGGGTTCATGGCCTTCTGCATTCTTCTAATTCCATATGCAAGACGGCATATGAGGAAACTGCAGTGGTATCTAAAAAAGCCTATTGAGTCAACATTCTCACAGCTTAGAAACAATTATTCCCATCATACCTTGCCTACGCCTAAAGTTCCTTTGGTGGGCAGAGGCCTGCCACCAAAATAAGGGGCTACCTTTCACAACAAACCCTAACAGATGCATCAGACTATGCATGGGGGCACATCTGGCAATGAAGTGCATTCAGGGCAAATGGAACACAAGTCAAATGCACCTGCATATCAATAAAAAAGAAATGTTAGCTGTACACAATGCTCTGACAGCCTTCAAGGATTACATTCTTCCAGGACAACACCATGGTTA